>NW_015114126.1:39621-72007 GCF_001443285.1 Poecilia latipinna
AGCATCAGATTGTAGCTATGGTAACAAAACAATCTAACTATGAATATTGTTCTTTGAACTTTTACAAAGTACACATGCCAGCTCTTTAAAATCTTACATTTAAATGTTAATTTAAAATCTTTTAATTTATGTTATGCTGAAGTGCAATTAATATAATTACCCAGTAATATTTTTTACATTTCCTGTCTACTTAACATCTTTTAATACAAAAACACGGTGGACCGCCTCGGCACCCTGACCACCGGGCTAAGTAAGTTTTCTTGGGGAAACTCTGCTTAACTGTCTAAACAATAAATCAGGTAATAAAATATACTTTTAATGAACTCACCATCATCACTGAAGGCATTTTCCAGCTCATCTGGAAGCTCCTCCTCCATTCCATCCACCTGCATCACACACTCCAAGCTGGAAGAACAAGGCGAGAATGAGACCCTCCAAGTTAAGTGGATCAAAACAAAAACAATGATTAAAACCATTGACTCACCTCATCAGCTGCTCCTCTGTCACTGATGAGGATGAGTACAGAGACTGAGTTGAAGTGGAGGAAGGCTGTCCTTCCTTGGTGAGGTGAATGGCTGATATCTGATTGGTCACTGAGCCCACCAAAGCTCCAGCAAGACACGGAGCTACACCTTCACCAGCATGGAGCCCTGTGGGCTGCAGACGTTGACCGCCACACTGCACAGCTGGCACATCGCTGCAGGGAGATGAATCCAGTTCTCTGCATGTAGGTAGCTGGGGCAACGGTGCACTGTGGGATTTGCGGTTTGCAGCTGTAACCAGAACACCCGCAGGACCACCTTTAACTAGCCGCTGATTCCTTGAAGGCGACCGCGTTGCACGGCCATTTTGGGTCTTAGTGTGTTTTGTTGGCATCTTCGCTGAATGGCTCCTTCGTGGAGAGTTCAGCTGCCACTTTGTGCTTCTCGTTTCTTGCTTTGTGCCCTTGTGTCCAGAGGTATTCTTCCGTAACTTTGTTCCCTGATGTTTGGACAGCTTCAAGCACAGGTGAGGCACTGGTGGTGAAGAGGAACAGTCTGTAGTCTTAGGCTGAGGAATAAAACAGAAAAAGTGTCACCAGATAAACACAGTCACAAAACATGTGACACAGAAGTATTTATACCGCTTAAGCTTTTTGTATTTCATTGAGATTTTAAAAGCTAGACTTGAGTAGAATCTAAGTGTGTTGGGATGAAATCTCAGTGTAAATGCAGCTGCTCTATGAAGCCCTCAGAGGTTTGTTAAAGAACATGAAGACCCCAGAGGACCACAGCAGACAGGTCAGGAACATTTCCGGCTTACATGCAAAAAAAAATAAAAAAAAATAAATGGATGTGCCAGCATCATGCTGTGGGAAAGATTTTCTCCATCTGGGTCAAAATCATGGGTATGAGGTGATGGCAGGAGAAAAGTAAAGGGCAAGAAAACTATTATAGGCTGATATTCATCTTGAAAGACAACAACCCCAAACATTCAGCCAGAGTTGCAATGATATGGTTAAAATCTGAACATTTTTATGTTCTGATTTAAACCCACTTCAATGTTGCCTGGATCAAATGAAGGCTCACTAGAAGCCCTAAGAAGAACACCGACATGCTGAAACGGTTGTTACTACAACCAGAGAGAGAACTAAAACGTGCAGGACGCCGACTCCTGAGGACTGACTTTGGGCACTATTGGCCTAGTCAAAGGCTAGACCTTTAATTAATAAGGGAGTGAATTATGCTTGCCACATTTTTATTAAAAAAAGAAAGAAAACTAAAGAGTCTTCCTTGCATAAAATACAAAATAAAAATAGATAAATTGATATTTCTAACATGACAAAATATGAATTTAAATTTTGGAGCTGTATGCACTAATGTTTCAATGCTTGTTATTCATTTTCTGGATAATTGACATGTGCAGCCATGGCAGACAGTCTGCATGGATTCCTGAGTGATAAAGTGGATGTAATCTCCGGTTGTGTTGCCGCCATAAAACTGCTGCTCTGTTGGTTGAACAGCGCAGGATGAGCAGTAATAATGGAGAACAGGAACACCACTGGAGCACTACTGGCCCGTGTTGTATATTTTCTATATACCTGCTGTATATCTGCTGCTCTGGCCTCAGTGCAGGAGATGAACCCACTCACCATCAGCTTGGCGCTTTGTGGCACAGCGGCATGTCCTCTGATGAACAGGTCTTCATGACAACCTGGTGAAGACTCCAGTGGCACATGGTCAGTGGAATCCTGACTAGGTACCAATGCGGCTCCGTCTCCAGACTGAAGGGGCTGGGCTGGTAAACAGCCCTCAGTGACTCCTCTCAGCTGGACCTCCTGTACCATGATCCTGGCATTAGGTCGATTCAGTTCTGACGCTGCCAGGTTCTGATTTGGTCTCTGAGTCCGGTTCTGGTGTTCTGGCTGCTTCGCTGACTTATCTGATGCAAGGTGGTGAGTCCTGGTGTTAGAACCATTTCCACTGCCTGTCTTCCACACAGGGCACACAGATGACATCATGGATGAAGCACCGGTAGATGGCAGATGTTTGTCCAGGCTGGTAGCTTTGGGGAGCTCCGGTGGAGTGTGCCTGAAAGACGATTTAAAGGTTGCACCTGAAACCAAGGCAGCAGTGGGGGCATTATGTGTGTTGGAGCATGGCCTGAGATTCCCTCCGCCCCACGGCGATGACTGGTTGGTGGGCATGGCGGCGTGTTGCAAAGCGCCTCCAGATGTTCTAGTTGCCGTCAGAAGCACAGGTAGATGCCAAGGACTCCCTGCGCAGACTCTTCTTCAGCTGAAAGAACTTGGCAACGTCAGCTCCAACTTGACGAACAAGTTCTTGATGAATCTTCACCGACGGCACTCATCACTGGCACCAAAATGTCACCCAGGATTCAGGGCAACGTCTGAGCTCTCACACAGGCTGAATTAAGACAAATCTTCTCAAATCCTGTCAGGAGTGTTCGACTGCAGACTGGAAGTGGTGTGCTGGGTGTCAATAGTTGACAGGTGAGCTTATAGAAGCCAGGGAGGCACTTAGCTGCACAGCTTCTGCCCTGAAACAATCCAAAGGATAAGAAAGTAGTACGAAACGATGCAGATGAAATGGACACATGAACTATGAATAGATAACTTTCACTGAAAAAACACATAGAAACTACTGAATATAATTAGACAGAGGATTTGAGCTCCAAAGGCCATTGTTTAACAACCTACCAATGTAAACAGTGTAATTAACCTCTTTTCTTCAAATTGTGGCGAAAAGAATTAGAATGGCGTCTTCCTCTGCCACATAAACAATCTGTATATTCTCCTTTACATCGAGGAATCTTTGCTTTTAGTCAACCATTCCTTCTGATTTTTATCTCCAAGCTGCTCCTGTGATTCCCTCACCTCTAATCATGCAACTCTTTATCCTCCTCGACAGGAATCCTCACTTTCTTTATTTTACCACTAACTCCAAAACACGTCGTGTACCTTCCCTTTCCCCCCTTGTAGTATGGGTCCTAATGCAGAGACCACCCTAGGGCTCTTCTGCCTCTCCACTGCCTGTTGCAGATGGTTGAGCCCGGTTCCTAAAGTCTATGATCCCGTCTACCATGTTCAGACCTCCCGTTTGTCTCTCAGCTGTCACCCACTCGTGTCCAGGGAGGGAACACTCTCACGTGCGTCCTCACCGCTAGTTTCAAATGAGCTAGTAAACAATATTTCCCACGTTGAAATATCACAAGCCCACGTCAGAGAGGCCTTACCTCTTAATAAAATAAATTAAGAAGACGACTCAACCACCGAGTCATTATCAGTTACCAGAGCAGCTTCGATATCTGGGTGTGTTTTTACCGCTTCGCCGGGAAGTTAGCTTAGCAACAATTTAACGCAGACACGAGATACTCCAATTATTGCGAGGGTTCTCAAAAATATAAAACAACAGCGTTTCAGGTGGTTAACAAAATCCCTTCCTTACCGACTTCATGTCCAGCGGTGTTTCCCAGCATTTCGGTTCGTTTCTTTGGCAGGAGGTAAATAGCTGGAGTTCGCTTAACAACAGAAAAGAGCTGTGAGTGCAGCACCGCAGCCAAAGATCGTTTATTGCGCTTAAAAAAAAAAAAAACACCCGCTCCTGCTTCGTTCTGAAATATTACAATACTGCCACCCACTGGTAAAGAGTGGTAATTTGAAAGCCTAAATGAAAAACAAAAAAAATGTGGAAGTTTAATTTTGTTTTAAAATGCAAAATAGGAAATTTAAATAAACCCCTCAGATCAAGGGGCAACTATAGTCTCCCAGAAGGCATAGGGGAGACTCCATTGCAAGTAGGAATAAATTCCTTGGTCTGAAGAGACCAATGGAGCTTTTTGGCCTTCAAACACGATGCTGTTCTGTAGTGGACACATAACCAAACATCGAAGACTTTTTTTCTGCTTTTGTTATTCTTAGATTTCACCACTAGATGGTATTGCTGCATATGAACATTCCCCATTTTAACGTTCCCGTTTTTTCTTGCTCGTTGTCTTTATCTCACTATCTTAGTTTTTTTTTTAAATCTATCATCTTCTTCCTCTTGTACCCAGATTTCATTCCGCAAATATTTGTTTCACGTTCTCATATTTTTAGCTTTCTTTAGTTCTTGTCACAATTTTAATTTAAAGCATCCTTTCCCTTTTATCCCCCTTTTTTCATATGAACTTTTTACCTTCCTTTCACTGAGATGTGTTTCCTGTTTGTTCTCTTGTTTCCTTCCATCGTGTGTGTCTTTTCCTCCTTGATTATTTTCCTTTTCCTCTGTCTCTTTAGTTTACTCTTAACAATGACGGCACAAAAGCATCCAAGCACACTTGGTTTATTTTTCCTCATTCCATAATTTAATCACAGTGTTTGCTTTGCTATGTCTTCCAAACATCATGAAAGCCATTCCTTTGACACAACAACATCTGGAAAATGAAGTGTGATGACTTTCATTTTTGACACACTGTAGTCTATTAATGCTATTTCCTGAAAAACTAGTAATTATTTGTTCTTGTGTGTTTCTGTCTGCCAGCCTCTGCTGATAAGCCTCTGTCATTCTTCATTCTGTGGATATTTTTATTATATTTATTTTCCCATTTTTCCCATATTTCAGGTAATGATACTTAATTCTTCACCCATCTCCCTTTCCTCCCCATCTTTCCTGTCTTTGCACATCTTCATGTCACTTGGGTTACTTAACTCATGTTTTAACCTATTTTCCAGCCCTCTGTCTAACCCTTCCTCCTCTTTCCTCTTCCTCCCTCCCTCTGACTTTTTCATCGTGTTATCTCATCATTCCTCCTTCCCATCTTTGTCGCATGTCAAACCTCACGGACAGAGGAGGAGAGAAGTGTGTGTGTGTTTTTGAAAGAGAGGGACAGAGAGAGAGAGCTAAAGAGAGAAGCAGTAAAAGATAGACAAACTAACTGTGAGCAGTAGAGGCAGCTGTGGACAACCTGCAGGACAGACAACTCTCCTTTGTAAAAGCCGAGGACTTGCTGACTTCTTCTGAACCAGCTCTGATCCTGAAGCTTCTCCGAGTCCAAAGAAAGATCAGGAGGGACAGAACCAGTGGACCAAAGCAAAAAAGTTTTCATTTTGACAATCTGGGATCTCTTTTTCTTTTAAGCAACAAGAACAAAACAGCGTTGAAGGGGAAAAGAGGAACAATTCAGCGAGAGGATGCTGCTGTCTGTTGCAACTGTTCCAAACCAAAGACAACACAACTGAGAGACGAAATCTGGTCACAGACTACAAAACTTTTTTTTTTCTCTCCCAAGAATGAATAAAAGCTAAGAACAGAAGGCTTAAACAAAGACACAGCAGGAGAAGGACAGTTACTGCCACCCAACCATGCTGTTGGGCATTTGTCCTTCAGGTTCAGATCTGATGAAATAAAGACAAAAATAAAACAAGAGAGAGGCAAAGGAAGCATTTCAACTTAGAAGAGAATCCAAATCCATTTCTCATCTGAGATTTTCTTAATAATATATAAAAAAACAAGAAGAAAGTAAAAGGACAGAATTCAGAAGCTGAAGGAACAGAAAGTGAAAAGACAAAACATAAAGAAGAAAAGAGAAGACTCCACAACAAGTGAAGAAAATTCCTCTGGAACTGGAATGTTTAAGAAGAAATAGTAAAAAAAATGCAGAAATGACAGAAGCAAAGCATTAGTGTAGAAACAAAGCAACAATAAAGAAGAAAACCCATTAAGGACAAACAGGAACAGCTGAGGCTGACCATGCAGCTCCTCACGCTCCTCGCTGCTCTCTCCTCCATCCTCCATCCTGCTCCCTCTCTGGCCCCTGCGGGCAGCGTGGCCCTCAGCCGACTGGACCGCTGGGTCCGCTCGGGGCTCCAGGTGCTGCAGTGGGACCAGCTGGACCGCTGCCTCCGCATGTCCTCCATGTCTGAGGCAGACTGCAGACGGCTCAGCCACCTGCCGCTGTCCTCTGTGGCCGTGTACATGTCGGAGCAGCGCAGCGCTTCAGGTAGGACCAGATGGAAGCATCGCACTGTACCAGACAGCTGGCATCATTCAAACAACAGCTGCTCACTTTTACAGCCGACTGTGTTTTATTGGGCTTTTGTGTGCGGTACTGGTTTACCGTATTGCCATTACGGTAAACCAGTTATTAGTTTTAAAAGTTTGTTTCAGAAATGATCAACGAACTTCATTTCATTGCAGTTATTAACTTCAATTGAAAACACTCTTGTCAGTCTGAGAAGCAAGACTGTTTGGCAGTAGTTCTATTTGTGTTAACAGAGGAAAATTATCCTTAATCATCCATAATGGATGTACAAGAAACTGCAGCTGAAAATAGCGGAGATGAAAAATTGGTGACAGAACCAGCATTCTGTTTCCAGATTGAGTTTGGTGTGAGTGCACTGATAGTGGAGCACAGATCTTGAGATGACCCTGCGACTGAAATGTGAAGTATTTAACAATGTACTTGAACACAGTGGTATGTTTTTATTATTTTTTTCATTTATGTCAATTGCTTTCTCTTTTCGCTTTTTTGTTTTTTTTAAATAAAAAGCAACTTTTTTTAAAAAATTGTAAAACTGTAAAGTTAAAAACTACGTTTATGTCTGTGCAAAACGATATTTGGACAACAAAATAATTAAAAGACAACACTTTTGAATAAAAAATAGTTGATACAAATGTATGGTTTAATGTTGGCCAATGAAATTTGAGAAGCCTTTTTTTTATCTCCACTGTTATGCTTGTATTTATTTTTGGAAAGCTGTACTCTTTTTATTTTAAAGCAGCAGGTGCAGCAGCTATCTGGACCACGGGCCAGGATCGGCGCTGCGTATACTCCCATGAGATAGTAACAGATGCATTAAGAATTCAAATGCATATATTCACATCATATTTATCTAATCTTTATGGATGGTGGCGACGTCATGCACAGTGAACCTCAGTCTGATTTGTCTGCTGCTTTTAAAGATCAGTAGCAACGTTCTGCTCTTCCAGGTCCCTCAAACAAAGTCCTGGCCATCCTGCCCGACTTTTCCAGCGGCACGCTGAGCTCCAAGCTGAGGGGAAGCTTCAGTGTTGGGCGGATGCTGAACAGACATCACCAGCCCCTCTACAGTTCCTCTGCCCATGATGTTGTTCTGGTTCTGGATCCATCACCAGGGGAGAACTTTGGACACCCTGTGGTTCTCTTTTATGTGGACATGAATGTGACAAAGAAGAAATGTTCCCACCTGGATGGAATTTACTTGGGTGAGTGTTGAACATCCTGGTCTTCTTCTCTGACGATGTTTTCTGTATGCGAACCCAGCATCTACTATATTGTTAATTTCTGCTTTTGTTGAACAGTTAGATCGACTGTTCAATTAAAGCTGTGACAGAATTTAACTTGTGGTTCAATACAATGCCCTGCAAAAAGTTTATTTCTTTTTTTCCCCCCCTCACATCTGGTCACATTAAATTAAAAAACTTTATTGTGTTTTATTGGTCTTTTGTGTGCTAGAGCAACACAAAGCTATGCATAACTTCAAAGTGGAAGGAAACTATAAAAGGTTTTCAGATATTTTTCCAAATCAAAATCTTAAACTTGTGTATTTGTGGTCAGTCACTCAGTGGTGGGAGGAGTTTGTCTCGTGTTCGGTGGGTTGCCGGTTTGAGCCCCTGCTCTGTCCATTTCTGTGCTTGTGTAAAGACAACTTCACACACTTGGCCTGCTGATGGTGGTAGGAAGGACAGACGGTTCTGCAGCTTGACACTGTGTGTGAACGTGAATGAGAACGGCTGATTCCACTGTTATGTGTCCTCGAGTGTCCAGAAACACATTATAATTGAAGTCCGATGTCGGTACTGTAGAAGCTAACCGGCTGGTGGCTAGCTAATTCAGTCATTTAATTTAGGTGGGTTGGACTGCATCTAGAAGTTGCCTGTCCAAAAACACAATCACTTCCAGTTTAGACCCTAAAACCATATGTCATGTCTTCATAGATCTGTGGTTGGGCTTTTTTCATAATTCAACTTTTTTTTTTTTCTAGTGACGCCTGTAAGGGTTCTTTATATATAGTTTCATCATACACATTTAAGCTGAGAGGTGAGCCTTCAGTATTCAGCCACAAAAAGCCAGTTTATAAAGACCGGACTGTAGACCTTGTGAAGGAGGTAAATGAATATTTTAATTGAACAGCAGAGCACTCAAAGCACCTGAAAGGTGTAAGTGTAGCTGTGACTCTTCCAGCATGATATTCATTTGTTGCTAATTTTGCAAAACTACACACTTTGTGTACGTAGTATGAATAAATTCACAATCAAAATGAAAAGCCCTGCTTCAGTCACATGAAAAAGAAAGTAGAAGTTCAATGCAGACACTCCTCCCAGAAAGATTTATTACACTATTACATATAGTAGTCATTCAGATTATTTTTAAATAAGTTTCCTGATATTTCTGGGCTCAGTTGTTTCCATAGAAACCAGCTGATCTGGTTGCTACGGAAGAAAACTTGAGAGTCAACAGAAGACGAAGTAAGGATCCATTCCTGTAGAAGATATCTGAAGGGACACAGAGGTGTGTCAAAGTTTCTGAGCTCCTGCTGTGAGAAAAGTTAAGGCCAGATGTTAAGGTCACTTTGCCCCAGTGTCACACGAACACACTTCTGTCAATTATTCATATCTGCTCATGTTGCAAAGTACCTCCTGCTGGGTCGGCTGCAGTGAATGGGTTTGCATGACTTTCTCAATATCTGACAGACCTCCACATAAATTTACTTAAAAAAGATAGAACTATAAGCAAGAAAATAATTTTATGCTGATGAAATTCACATTCAAACCTTTCCCCTTTTTTTTTTTTTTTTTTTGTAAATTACAACCACAAATTTCTGCAATTTAAATGTTTTTAAAAACAAAAATCTGAAACCCGTGCCATGCATTTGTATGCTATAATGGGCCAGAATGTACCAGTTTGGTTACATCAGGCCAAAGATGCCAAAGACACGGCATGATGGATGGATTTCTAAGAACAGTTCAACACTCTTGTAACCCTTCCATCAAGGATCACTCAAATCTTTTGGAAGGTTCAAAGCATATATATTTGACCGCAGGAAACAGTGAGAAACTTTAAAGTCTGGAAGACGTTTCCCCCACCTGTAGGAGACGAGTGTTTGACTCTGGCTTTGAAGGGTCGCTGCCAGAACCAGCTGAAGCGCCGTCAGACGGGTCCACAGAGGCTGTTTGGCAGCAGACGGGTGGCAGGTGGGACTCTGGGTGGAGGCACCGCCGGCAGCCGCCTGCTGGAACGAGCCATCGGAGGTTTCTGCGAGGTTCACTTTCTGCCACTGGTGGTTGCCATCGGAGACAGCAGTTGGACGCAGAGACTCAAATGTGTTGGTAGGTCTGCACTCTGCCATTTAGCCAACACATTTCTAATGGCTTTTGTCTGCTTAGTTTCTCTGTTCCTTGTTATGTTTTTTTTTTTTTTTTTTTGTTCATATCAGCTTTCATGATTTTTTTTTCTGTTTTATGTAGTCTAACAGTCTGCAACCAAATTCCATTTGTTGTCTTTTCTAAAACGCTGCTCCTGGTTTTGGTAAAGTGCCGTTACTTTCTGCTGGGCTCTGGATCACCTTGTTCCTTCGTCACATTGAAAAAGTTCCCTCTTCTACATCACATGTTCTCAAAACCAACCGAGCCCTGGGAAGCGAAGTACCAGTGGGAACACAGGCTCAGTTTCAACATGCATGCTGTAATCAGCATGCCATCACTTTGCTTCGTTTTGTCCCAAAGTAACAAAAAGGGTCAGAATCAGATTTAATGACAACCCTGTCTGGTGTAACACAGACTTGTTTGTGTTTGTCAAACTATACATATGCAGCGAAAATACAGTGTGCATATAATAAAATAATCCTCAAGTTGTAAATGTTGCAAACTAACTAAGTGTATAAAAACAGCCAACAGATTTGACTGTGTCTGACTTTCACATAATGGACCAAAACCAGAACCTGCCTGTTCCAGACTTGCTGCAGCGTTTGGGATCACTGTCCTGCTGATGACAGTTAAAGTCAAGCTTCAGCTCTTGGACAAATTTGTTTGGCTCAAGAATTTTTTTTTCAGATACAGAGGAATTCATGTAATTCGTTTGAATTTTATTCCCATGAATGTTAACATTTCCTCTGCCAACTGAGTCCAGCAGAGGCTGAGATGGAGCTCATTAATTTTTCGCAGTTCCTCTGAGCCTTACACAATCTGACATCAGGGAGATTTCCCTCGGATGTGTCTGCCCATTCAGTTTGACCTCTGTTTTATTTTAGACGTGGATGTTCAACCCTTTTAGACCGACGAGAAGCACCAGCTGCTTTCATTACTGATGTCTTTCTGCCCTGGTATTAACGCAGAACTGACAAAACTTCGGCTTTTGTTTTGACCTCTCACATCACGCTGAGGAGGTTCTGCTAATCAAGAGCATTTAAATAAAGATGCTACTTTCTCTCTTAAATTCAAAGGATTCAGATGGGTGGAGCTGAGTTTTCCCACATGTTGTCCATGTAGCTTCATTCTGGACTAATACATAATTTCTGTGTGAAATAGGTGCTGTTTGTACACTTGAGGTTAGAATTTATAGCTAAGCTATAACTTTAAACTAAGCAAAGAGAATAAAAACTAACGTTTGATTTCGATATGATCTCTGTTTTATCCACAGCGATGTATTATTAATAGATCTTAAGATGTTACAATGACCAAATCCACATGAGGTCAATGTAGGGAAACATTTAAGAAACCAGCAGCCATTTTATCAAACTGCTGGTTTCTATGTTTTGTTTTTCACTCTTTAGCTTAAACTCTTCCAAGTTACTGTAGTTTTTCAAATATATATTTTATTTTATTTTCTGCAGTTACTTTCTGTGCTGTTAAAGTTTTGCATATTTGTTTCTTATTTTTTGTATTTTCGTGTATTTTTCCAGTTCTCTAACTTACTTTGAATGGTAAGTCAAAGTAGGTTTGACTTACCATTCAAGTAAGCAACTGTGTGTATATTTAGATTTGTTATTATTCAACTTCTTTTTAGGACAACATTTTTTAGGAACGTTTGTGTCAACATGTAACAACACAACATTTATAACACAATAGCACTTATTGTTAAATGGAAAACACAAAATTATACTTTGATGGAATCATTTCACTTTATATGACATATTATAAAACAAGTTAGCTATTGGCTCCCAAAACAGTGGTAAAACCAGTTGGAGTAGTTTATAAACAAGCACTGAAGGTGTGGGATGAAAAAAAAAAAATAAGAGTATGAACATCGCCAGATATTCCAAAAAGCATGAACAACTAAGTTGAGGCAACAATGTAAAATATCAGTATTCTGACTTGGCAACCTGCCAGTAGGTGGAAATTAGCCACCTGGCTACAATCTCATGTATTAAATGTCCATTAATGCATATGGTCCCAGTTGTAAAACGTAAACTTGAACTTGAACTAGTTGATCTGCTAGTCACTACTAGCTTCAGAATAGCTTCAGGTGTGACCAAGTCCAACCAAACCAACTTCCAGGTAACGAAGGCTTTTGAGAACAACTTCTGGGTACCAAGAACTTCCAGTATGCAATCAAACAAACAAGAAACAACAACACACAGCTAGTATGTTGCAAAGATCAGGGTGTGTTTTGGCACTTGACAACCTTTCCCTGTGGTGGCTCTCCTGTTCTGATCTTTTCCTCTTTCTCCTCCGACAGACAGCGCAGAGTTTGCCAGGTGTCCCCAGCAGCTTCCCATGAGCTCTCCCAGTCTGCCTGTGTCAAGCTGTGAGCTCAATAAAAACACCAGGCGCTGCCACCAGCAGCCGCTGGCCACACACCTGTCCTGTCGCCTCTATCAGACCTGTGACCATGCCGTGCTCATCTCAGGTTGGACCGTTCATACGTTTCTTCTGTCTCACACGATTAAAACATCTTTAGACACAATCGGAAATAACTTCAACAACTTCTGGGTACTGAAGTAGTTCGAGTTTTGGTGAAGTTTTGATGAATTTTTAACTTATTTCAGCATTTTGGGCACAAATACGGGGTAGAGACAAAGTCAAGATGCAAAGACAACTTTCACTGAGAGACACATTAAAAAGTAGCCATGCAGTTCCACTCAAAAAACGTCTGGCATCCAACACCGTCTGGGGTTTCGCCCCCTTTCTTGGATTCTGTCTGGGAAACATTCAACTGGGCCAGTCTGTGGACAGAAGGAGAAATTCGGAACGACGATGTTGCTAGTTGATAGGTACTTTAGATAAGACGATACTTATCTAAAGTACCTCAAAGGACTGTTTCACACAAAACAAAACCTGAAACGGACTCCAGAGGCAAATTGGATTCTGCTCATTTTCCTCAATGTCATAAACATGTTATTTACTGGAGAAGTGTAGCTCTAACCATCTGCCTGTATGTTTATGTATCTATATGTGTGTCTGTACAGGTGGTTGGCAGCCTCAGATGACATTTCAGCATCACGCTCAGAATCTTGAGAAGTTCTACAAAATGCTCAGAAACAATGGTTTCCATAAAAATCACATCAAGACTTTCTTCGCCAGCAGTGGACAGCTTCTAGGTAGGAAATGAACAAGCTCTAGGATACAGAAAGCTACAGTATGTCAAAGTATATGCAGAGACCCAGAATCCTGTAATTAAACATTTAATGGTTGTAGAACCAGTCAGGAATTACAGGAAAAGTTGTGCAGCACAACAAAAAAAAGGACAAATAATACTTTATCACAAAATAGTAATAATATAAATAAGTAAAGTGACAATCTGATGAAGTAGGGTTTTGCCTTTTCTTGGAAGCATTCGTGATCAATAATAATTTCAATCCTGATTTAAGTGACTGGACAATTTCTACACATCTTATGTTTTCAGGAAGCTCTTTCAGAACCTGGAAACAGAAAGCATACATGTTTATACTGCAGACAACATTTTCATGATCTGGAAGCACTTTTGACTTGACAATTTTGGCCCACATCAGCAGATGACATGACAAAAAAAAAAAAAAAAAAAAAAACTCCGAAAAAAAACACAAAAAAATAAATCAGGTCTAGGGTAACAGAGCTACTCCAACCTCCTGCAGCCATGGGCGTTGTAATCCTAGAAAACTATTCTGGAATCATATGTTAAAATACTAGAACTCATGCAAATCAAGTTTATTTGCGCAGGACATTTCAGCAACGAAGCAGTTCAAAAACAGAAGATGTTTTTTCCTTTCGCCCTGTCTGGACGGACACAGGAAGAATCTCCGATAAAGATTCTACCAAATGCAATAAATTTGCTGTGTTTTGCTGCACAATACACAGCAAAACCTCATAAACTGTATCAGAGCTGAACCTCTTCTTTCTTTTCTATGTGCACTGAAGACGTAGAGGGCGTTTACTCCGCAACAGAGAAGGCAGTGATCCGTAACCATGTGTCATACATTTGCCGGAAGCAGCATTGTGCCGACACTCTGGTTCTGTACCTGAACTCACCGACACGCACCGATGGGACCATGCTGCTGTGGGACGCCAACCTGAATGGCATCGTAAGAGAAACACGGAAACAACACACACACATTGCTCGCTATAGTGAGGGAGGATTGTGAGCAGCCAATGGTTGCTGCCTATAAAAAATACAAAACAAAACAAAAAAAAAAAACATTAGAGGCAGGCACATAAATATTAATGTAAATGTAGAGCCACTTTGACTCTCTTCATTGAACGATTTGGCTGCTTCAGATAGCAAACAGACTGATCTGCTATGGGACGCTGTGGGCTGTCCAAGTTTTAACCTGCTTTGACATCCCCTGACGTACATGTACTGACAGCTGAATGCAAGGACATGATCTTATTACTGCAACATATTACTGCCTATTACTTTGCTGCTGATTATTGTGTTCTGTTATTAAATAAGCTCCCAAATCGAAAATGAAGCAGCCCCCCAGCTTTTTAAGAAAGATCATGTCAGGGGTGGTGTGTGGAGGTGGTGAGGAGAGACGCAGAGGCCCAGGTTGTAGAAGAAAATGATGAATTTAGTGAATAGAGCTCAAGCTCTACTGTGCCTGTGTTGGACTGAGTTAGCACACAGCTAATTACCGGTAGCAACTGAAAAACAGAGGACTGAATAAAAAAGCTAAGCCAACACAAGACTTTACAGTTCAACTGTGATGGCAGGCAGACAAACGAAGGATCTGACAAGGAACACAGACAACAGGTGGGACTAAATACACAGGGAGGGTAAATCAACGGGGAAGACACAGAAACAACAGAGACTCAGGACAGAAACTGAACACAGAAAAACCTTAAAATAAATACATAGAAACACGGATCATGACAGATCAGCCTCCTCAGGTGATTGTAAAGTTCTTTATTACAGTAGCTTCCATCAGATGCAATAGATCTTATGGAGTACTGTGAAAACTGAAGGCACACATTCAAACATATTCTCATAAAAGAATATGGGATTGTAATACAAATGAAATAATAATAATAATGATGATGATGATGATGATGATGCTTATTATTATTATTATTATTATTATTATTATTATTATTTAAAAAATGTACTGCATTGAATTCAGGGGAATGTAATATAGAGATATATTTTTTTAAAGGGACGGTATTATTATCTAAAAATGTTTTTTTACTCAATCAGCTCCTTCAGACTAGCCAGCAGCAGTTAGCAAACACTTGGTGGGACTGAGCATCTGCTGAGTCATTATAGGAGCTACTTCTCAGTGAAACATTGGTAAACAAAAATGTTGTTGAAGGGTTAATAGAGGAGCCATGTTGTGATGACATGTTTCAGAAAGAGCAGGAGTTTTTAAAGACACAGAGGCCCAACTTAAAAACTTTAAATTACAAAGTAAAATTTATTTTAAGTCATATTTGATACATATAGCACTTCTATAACAACTGAAAGTAACATAGTTACTTGGTTGTGGTATAAAGTGGCACAATGTACCAGGGAAATACAAACTATCCAACATCTTAATCCTGCTGACTAGCTGTTTTCTAGCAGTTCATGTCAGAACTAATTATTTCAAGATTTTATAAGGCACACCCCCTTTCTGGCTCTTACATCCCTGCACGAAGTTCAAAGAAACTTATTGAAAACATCAAAATTTCATTAATTCAAAAGGAGACAAAGCTCTGTTAAATAGCCAACATAATTTAAAATGTCATTTTTCATTCATTCCATTCCAGCTTTATTTATAAAGAACTTTAAAAACAACACAGTTGACCAAAGTGTTGTCCGCCACAACCAGAATGACAATAGCTGTAAAAACCTACACTCCAAGCCGAGTTAAAAGCCAGTGAGGAAAACAAATAAATAAAAAATCAAGCTTTAAGAGAAGACTTAAAAACACAAAGAGACTCAGTATGTCTGATATGTGATGTTAACCCGTACCACAGTTCTGGGGCAGTAACAGAGTATGAGCCGTCACCTCTCAACTTTCTCTTTGATTTCGACTAACATCGACCGATACGACCTAAGAGACACTGAGGGAACAAACAGCTGGAGCAGGTCAGACAGACACATGCAGAGATTTCAAAATGTTAAAATCAATCCTAAAATGTTCTGGAAGTCAGAGAGGAGATGCTAAAACAGGAATAACGTGCTCTCACTTCAGCATTTACCTGGAGTCTAGAAAGTGACTTGTGACTGAGGCCAACATAAAGCTCAATTTAGCATGATCTAAGCAAATTCAGATAAAAGCATGAATATACATTTCATAGTGAAGCAGAGAAAGAAAAGGTTTTACTTTGGCTATGTTTCTCAGATAAAAAAAAAAAAGCTGGATTTGACATCTGAGCTGACCTGTGCATCAAATCTAAGACTGTACTCCGGCCTTACACTGAGGTTTACTGCAACAGGTGTCATATAATTTAAAACAGTTTACAGTCTGTTGCAGACAGGACATTTATTTTTGCATCTAAGGTGATCAACTTTATACCAGACCTGAACAGGAAAATTGTCTTGTCATTCCAATAAGAGCTCTGGTCAAATATTCCCCTCTCTATGGACTCTGACACGTCAAACCCACATTTACTTTTGTACTTCTTGTTTTTAGTCATTAATCTGAAACGTCAACCTAATGCCACTGACAGAGCTTGGTGCAGTGCAGAGGTTTCAGTTTTGCTGCTTTGATGGCTGTTCCTGTCCTCTTCCTGAGCAGGCTGACCTGAAGGAGCGCTACTCGGTGAGCGAACTGCTGGCTGACCTGGCTGGCTGCAGGGCCTCTCGGGTTCTCCTGTTTGTGGATCAGAGCTACAGCGGGGTCTTGTCCAAAAGGCTAAGGAGTTCCCAGAAACACCATAACGTAGTGTTGATCCAGCATCAGTCCCACCAGACCCACAGGCTGTTCCCGGGATGGGATGATAACAGCTGGTCTTCTATCAGTGCTGCCACTTGCCTGTTAGACCACCTGGAGAAGGCAAGTTTTCGTGCATTTGCTTTATTTTTTTGTTTCGTTTTCTCTGGTATTCCACTGATCTGCTCTTAAACCTGTGCTGTTATTGTCAGGTCGATGGGATGTCTCGGCTCTTGGAGCCGTGGGCCGGCCTGTTAAACGTGACGCTGGCAGGAGCTCCATGTAATGCGACGCCCCCTCTTACAGACAGTGAGATGCAGCGAGAGTATCAGGGCTGCCAGAACCTGCCGACTGCTCTGTGGTATCAGAAGCATGGGAGGACCAACTGAGAGACACCAACAGACTTATCCAAACAAGACAGGCCTGGAGGTTTTATCTCCAGTGTATGTTTGCCACTATATGTGTGTGTCTCTATGTGTATTTTGGCTTGGGAAGCTTATGCTTGTTAAAACTTCAGTTTAACTGTGTTAGACACTGCTGTGTGTTTATTTTATGACATAAGTCTACTCATCTCAGTGGGACGCCCTGAACACCATGTGATCTGTGTGTGTGTGTGTGAGTGTGTGTTCACGAGTTCAGCAAAAGGACAGCCTTTCTCAAGGGCCAGCACCAGCTTACATTATGGTCAGAGTGTGTGTTTGTGTACAACACGTCTCCTGGGCACTTTAACATTTTAGATCCAATCATCGTCCTATTTTTGTCCTAACACCGGTGTCCTTTCATGATCTTATTTTAATCTGCCCTGAACTCAACAGTTTTTTTTCCTTCTCCTCTGAATCCTGTTCACATCTTTTTAAATCTAACTTTTAAATTGTTGTGTCAGCTGACCACTATGCCTTTCTTCTGATTGCTCAGAACCTCTTCTTTTAAAAAGACAGACACAGTAAAATATATGTATTTATATAGTGACTGTGGACAATTCATATAACAAAAGACATTATTAGTTTTATTCTTTATAGAGGTTTATAGTATTACTCTTGTTATTCCACCAAATATTGATTTCTGAGCTTTTTTTTCCCCCAGAGCTGTATATTTATTGGTATTTACACCAAAAAACAACTTCCACACAATAACATGAACATTTTGAATTAAATATTAGTCTGACTCATGTGAGTTCAGCGAAATGAGTATCTAGAAGTCACAGGTATTTATTGGCTCTGATAGCATAAATAATAACATCAGGTATACAAGCTAAACATCAGTAACATGTGATCTGGGCTGTAGACTGAACACTAAGGCTCTGTCTGCACAGCATGTTTTGACGCTCAGTAATGTACTTGATTTTTTTTTTCTGAAATCTGATTTTATTTGCATGGTACTGCATGACGTGACCACAGTCAGACTTCTTAGAGCCCCAAATGCACAGATGAAGAATGTTGACCTTCAAACAGCAGCAGAAGTCATAAAGTATGGAAGCGTCTATTCTAATCTGACAGAATTGGTCTCAAATACTCACGGAAGCTCTCATTTCCATACAGTTGAAACTGGACGTTTACATACATCAAATAAAAAAGACATTTTTTTTTTCCTGAAGTTAAATCAGACAACACTTCTCTTTATTTGAACAAGTAAAATGTCAGAAAAAATTAAATAATTAAGGGGAAAACAAAAAATGTCATAATAATAATAATAATCAAACTTTAAAAAAATGTCAGTATTTGGTAGCGCTACCTATGGAAATCCTTTTTAGACCACTTCTGGACGTCTCCTCATTGCTTAGAGAGAAAGTAGTGACTCTGCATGTAAACGTCTTACTCTTTCTCTCATTTTTGTGTCATTTAGCAAATCCAAATAATTTTGATTATTCTAACTGATCTAAAACTAGAGAAGCTTGGTCTGATTTAATTTCAGTGAGAAGAAAGTTGTATGTGTCTTTCTATGTGGCTTGTGTTTGATTTTAACTGTACATGTTTCTTTCATTACATAGAAAAAAATTTTTAAAAGTGTAAAAGAGAGCAGGTCACTTTAACGAAGCAAATCAGTCTGAATCCATTGTGTGTTTGTTTTCTTTGGCTGGGCTGCGCTGAAATTAATTGCATTGTGTTTCTGTTTGATGACCGGAATGGCTGGTTCTGATTCTGCCAGTTTGACTGGCAGAATGAGGGATTACTGAAACAACCAACTTGTGGTTTCATTTCATTTTAAAAACAGTGTTTAAGAATTATGGCAGATGGGATTTCATCTCACCGAGGACAATAGCTGTGTTTTGAACTGAACATAAACTAAAAACTGGAGTTTTTGGAGAAGTGTTCGACATTCAAAACAAGTTTAAAAATGGGCAAAAGTTTCAAACTACACATTTCATGGAATCAGAACATCAAGTCTGAAGAGAGAGAGAAACAACAAACTAGATGGCTGAAGAGCAACGGCAGTCCCTCCTGCAAAACAGAGTAACCACTGCATTTAATCAAATCATATGAATGTGCCTGCTAAAATCCCATAGTCCGATCACCTTGGACCTGTTCTGTGCCCTAACAGGATGTGTAATGTTCTGTCCAGTGATGTTCGTCTAAATGTCAACAGTAATCATAAAGCACATCCTCTTGTACTGTCTTTTCTTCTCGCTGTGTCACACAGAGCTGTTGTAGAAATGTAACAATTTGATGTTCAATCAGAAGATAGAAGCTGATGAAAGTAACAACTTCTGAAGCGAGAAACTGAGTTCCAGATTGTTGTCGTTTGTGTGATGACCAGTACAGTGTGTGACGTGTAATTTAGCTGAAATGTTTCCAGTTGCATGCAGTGAATCACAAAGTAAAATCAATAAAGTACTTCAAAGTGAGAGCTCTTGTCTACTTTGCATTCTTGAACAAATAACCTCTTGAACACGTCAAGAGGATATGACCATTCTATGCATGGCTAACACGTGGCAGTGAGCACATACCACAACTCAGTGTGCTGCGTATAGAGAAGCTGCGGATTAAAACGGGTGACTTTCCCCTGGTTGACCACAAACGAGTTCTAATATAACCTCTATAATAAAGATTGTATTATCCCTTCAAAGCATTGAATTCAGGGATCCCACAGTCAGGTGGATCAAATCCAGCATCTATACATTGTGGACAATCAACTATTAGTGGTGATCTAACTAAAACCCGAAGCCATTAAGAATAAAAGTAACTCAGGCATAAAGAGGCAAGTAGGGTCACAGGGAGTGTAGAGGTCACCAACAGATAAACTCATAAACAGAAGTCAGAGAGCCTCATGGAAATGGTTTCTGTGGCCCATCAGCTACATATCAGACTTCCATCACCAGAGGCTAGGATGCAGCAGGATAAGCCAACCATCATCGAGCTATAGAGATTTGGAAATGTAGTTTCTGGAGAGATTAGTCATACTTCTTTGTCTGGAAATCCAGTGGATGAGTCTGGATTCAGTAGCTGGTAATTGCCTCACTGCAGTGTGTGAAATGTAAAGTTTGGTGGTGAGGGTATTATGATGTGGGCTGCTAATGAGAAATTACGCTTAGTGCCTCAGTGCCAGTGAAAGGAGCTCTTAATGCTTTAGCCTGCCAAGGCACTATAACCCTGCTGCCATCACTGCACCCTCAGGGTAGATTTACTCCAAACAGTAACCTTTGATCCCAGCCCTTTTAGTTCAACCAGGTTGTTTTTACCAAAACAAGTAACATTATCAGCTTGACCTGGAATGTTGGGGGAGAGATGTTCAAACTTAGATTTTTCTTCCATAATTCACATTAATTGAGTGATTTATGATTTAGTGATTTGTACCAATTCACAGCAAACGTCATCTCAGGGTACTTTACAAAAGAAACAGATCCTATTTGTTTCCAGTTATGTAGTTAAATCAATTTAACACAGTCCAGTCATATAGGCAGATTCCAATTTCAGCTACGTACAGTGGACACCCATCTAGAAGTTGTCGATTGGTTAAAAGTTAATAATGTATGAAGTTATTCCCTCATCCTGAGCAAACAAGTGGTGACACTAGTTGCGTTTCCATAAACATAAACTTGTGCAAATATACTACCAAAATAAATTATCTCAATGTAATCAAATGTTATCAAAATCATGTTTTTGATTTTTTTAAAAAGTGTTTTTGCTCTAATGAGCAAAAACACGTCTATTTGATGGGTGTATTTTGGACGTATCAAAATAGATGTAGTTTGCAAAACTGCAATGGAAATATTTTTTTTCATATCTCAAGCGTCAACAGCCACATGTTTCTACTGGCAGAAGAATACAAGAGGAAGTAGTAGAAGGCTGATGGATTGTTTTGTTTTGTTTTTGTTGTTTTATGGACAACGTCCAGCTGGATCCACCAGAGCTCTCGCTGCATCACATATAGTTCATAAAAAGTTGTGTGTCATTCAAACATGTTGAATCCAGAGCTCTGTTGTAAAATCGCTAACCTCTATCTCCCCAAAACCCACGCACACACACGCACGCACGCACACACACACACACACTGACTTAGCTTTTATTGTGAATAACTTTATGATCTCTCTTTCATCAACTTGAAAAGCGGCTCAGAGTATATCTACTTTGCTGTGTTTTCAATCGTAGATGAAGACACAAAGAAGATATAGCCTCTGCTTTCTCAGTCCCCAGTCCATCCTGGCAGATATCCATTCAGGTTCTGGCCCTGCTTTCGTCCTGTTATAGGGGAGTTTTCCTGTCCATTGTCATCACATGCATACTCAGTAAAATGGACTGATGCAATGCCAACAACACAATGCAAGCAACCATCCACTGTCGCCACATGTTCGCCTAGGAGGAGTGAATGTTGCAGGTTTATTGACCCAATGCAATCTGCTGGGTTTGCCTAGGTAGAAAACATTTTAACCAGTTTGAATAATAAACTGAAGTTGACTGTATTGTTTAAATATTAGGATAACCATTTGGAGTAAAGTTCCTTGAGACTTGGCTCTATATAAATAAACTGAACTGAACAAGTGTCGAAAATACACAAAATCTTGAAGGAGGTGCATAGTGCTGAGACAAGAGCTTTTAACGGAGGACAGTGCTGGGAAGTCATAACTACTTTTTTAACACAACTACTGTATGTTGATCCTGACAGGACTGAAGGCTCCACATCAGCTTGTGTCCAGTTCCAGTGTCATCCTCAGAGCAGTTGTTGGTCCGTGTCTCTGCTTGCAGGTCGACACTTTTCTGCTGTTCCCCCTACACAGCTGCAGAGAACCCAGAAATAAGACAAACAAATCAAAACAATACAGTGAATAATTATTTATATGTGTAGTGTGACCAATCATTTCACTCGGAGTTCTCCATACTAGCAAAATGACTAAGTTCCATTTCTGACACCTTGCTTAAAGAGTATTAAAATAAGGGCAGGTGGGGGAGTCGATAGGTCACTCGTAATGTTTTATGACACCAGCACTTTTTTTAAGAACAAAGTTGAGCTGTATAAAATCCTGCCTGCGGAGTTGAGCCAACTTTTGCATGAATTAATAAACACACAAGTGTGTTACTGTCTGGACTGCCAGACAGAAGGAGCCAGGGAGGGTCAGAAATAGAGGCTACAGACAGAGAGGACAGGAGGCAGAACAGGTTGGTGCAAAAGAGACAGATGGAGGAAAACAGAGAGATGGATGGGAGAGAGAGTACAGAGTGCACTGCAAGGGAAGGAGGGAAAGTAAAGAGGGGGGGCAAGAGGTGAAGAGCAGAGAAGTTGTCCTGGGGCTTCTCTAAATTATGTGTGATCACTTAAAGTCTATAAATACATCTACAACATTGTAAGCATACAGGAAATCTGTTTTTTCTCTTCCTTTTGGAAGACTACTGAGGAAACAGATCGGAAGGTAACATAGTGCTCACAACCGTGTTGAAATTCTACCTTTGTTTTATGGAATAAAGCAAGATAATGATAAATTATTTCAAAACTCAAACAAGGCAACTATCCCAGAAAGTATAAAAGAAAAACAGTAATACTTTGTTTGAAGGGATGTGCATAAGACTGACATGACACTGTCATAATAAGCATGAAGGATTTTTCATGAATGTTTATGACTGTTGTCATGGACTGTCATTTGGTTAATGGTGACACTTGTAATACAAATTTGCATTAAAAGTTGCATTAAAGTGTCATTATTAACCGAATGACACTTCATGACAACGTTCATGAAAACTCGGTCATGTTTATAACAGTGTCATGTCAGTCTTGTGCACACACCTTCAAATAGTGTCACTGTTTTTAAATTGTTTTATACTGGTTTGTATTTGTGTATATGTATTAATCAATTTTGTTTTGTAACCAGGTTGCTGTGCGCTGCAGACTTCTGCCCAGGTCCCCCTTGAAAATGAGATCTGGATCTCAATGGGGTTTACCTGGTTAAATAAGGGGATTAAAAAAAAAAGTATTATTAGAAAAACAAACTAATTTGTTAAAAATGAAAACAATCAAAAAGTGTTTAAACTTGGTCAGTTTGTGCAATTGTAATATTCTACAAGCTGTGAACATCTGACAATGGTATTCCAGGTGCTAGGACTGGACTGTTAGTACAGGGTCACACAACGATACACACAGTGGTGCCTCAGATGCTGGAAGCATCATAATATCAGATGAAAGACAAGAGTAAAGTGGGGAAAACATGGAATTCTCAAAACTGAGAGAGTCATGACAGTATTTAACAATGTCATCATGGTATGATTTTCTAAAATCTTGCAGGCCTACCCAGTGTAGCGCAAGTAAAGACACTTAACCTCATCCGGATGCCGTGTTGATATGCAGTCATCTTAAAATAAACCATCAACGGTGCAGAGGTTCATTTGAATCTACATTCCACGTGTTTTTTTTTTTTGGGGGGGGGGGGAGGGGGGAACAGTGAACACTGTGTGCTTCACAATGAACATGATCTCCCACAGTCTTAGCAACAACTCCAAACGCTGGGCACAGTGACAGTCCCCTTAGCAAAGCTTACCGCCTTTTATGCAATGGCAGAATCGTAAAGCAGAGAATGTTGAACTCTTGCTGCCTCATAGTTTACGTCTTTCCCAGAGTTGTGAATGCATTTTTCAGAAACAACATTCTGAACCAGTCTGGCTGCAGTACTGACCTATGCACTGTGTACTCAATTCTGAATCCAAAAAAGCCACTAAAAGCACCCAGTGATGTTTCACACCTCAGGATGTGTTACCAGACAAGAAAGGGGAAAAAAAGTGACCCCCTGGTTGCCTTCTGGCTTGGTTTTCCAAATGCCAGAATGTCTAATAAGTGTTAAGGGAAAACAAAACTGCTCAAAGTGGTTGAATGTTTTCCATTTTTTTGAAATGTGTTGCACATATGTTGTGCAAAAATTACACATAAAATAAAACCCTTAAAAAATGTGTACTTTTTCTTCGTATTCCTTAATGTCATAAACATTTAAGATTTAGATGTAGAAGTTTAAGAATAATTTTTTTTTATTGAATTTTCTGTTTTTCAAACTCACCTAACTAAGCAGACAGCCTCGTGATTGGACGTCAGCCACTGCCTACTTGGTGTTAGAAACTGTGTGTATTCTGACACCACAGACTAAATGGATGGAGCTGGTGTTTACATGATAGTGTCAATCAGAAGATGAATGGCTTCTGCTCAGTCTTCACTGCACATGCCTGCAGGGGAAAGTCTGTTTCTGCAGTGCGGGAGGAAGTAACAGCAACAGCACACTATCACTCATAAGTGTGTGTGTGTGTGTGTGTGTGTGTGTGTGTGTATGTGTGTGTGTGTGTGTGTGTGTGTGTGTGTGTGTGTGTGTGTGTGTGTGTGCTCTTACCAATACCATGGAGTTACCTTTTGTTTAGTGCCTGTGTGTGACAGGAAGTTTTTATACCCAGTTCTTATATCAAAGGACTGCATGCTTCAATAGCCAATTGGCTCACAGTGTGAGTGTTGTTTTATGTATGCGGGCGTGTGTGTGTGTGTGTGTGTGTGTAGGAGGGCTGCTGACTGTGAGAAAGATACTAGAAGGGTCACACAACAACACCCTGGGGAGTTTTGATCTAAAGATAACCAATTCGCCATAATTTAGGAGGTACACATTCATTCAGGCCTAACACACACAGACACACACACACACGCGCACACACACACTCACTCCTTACCTTCCTCTCTCTATGATCCGTCGTCTGTGAAGCACCAGGATCTGGTCAGCACCAACAGTGACAAAACATGATGAACCTAACAGCACTGAGCAGATGAAAAATGGTCACATTAATGCACATTAATGAATCATTCTTAGTTAGTACCACCTTTAGCTATGGCACTGCTTTGAACATTTAGTCACAGTATAATTATCTGACTGTGACGACATCATCTCCATTCATTTCAAACAAATGAAATGAATGGTTAGAGGAGTCGTACAGGATCTGAACTTACCTGTAAGCCTGGATACATTTATAGAACAATAATAGCACTACAGTAACCACAGACCAGAGCTTTAGCTGTTTTTTTTATATTGTTCTTTTAATTATTCAATAAACAATAAAAAAAAGTTTCTTGAAATGCTGTTAAAGGCGACAGAATGGTGCATTATGTATTTTCCATTTTATGCCAGGGTGAAAAAAACTATCACCTTCAGTTGTTATAAAAATGCTGCTTATGTCAAAACAACTTAAAAGAAATTTGAATTTATATTAGAGATGTGCAATATGGCTTAAATTTCATATCACAATATGTATTGTGATGGGTGGCAGTAACGAATTATATCACGATATGTTTTTGGTATAAAATTTATAATAGAAATGAAAAAAAAATCACCTCCTAATTGAGTGGAATGTAAATATATGTGATAAAACCTTTTTTAGGTGTTTTTCTGGAGGTTATTTGTACGTAATGTGTGTAACTGTTTTAAACAGAAGTTGAAATTGGCCTCTGTGTCTTTAAGAAATCCCCACACTTTTCACAGGCTGTATATGTTGTCCACCATATTTGTTTACAATCAGTTCATTCAGTCAGAAAACAAGGAACAATGATCACTGCTCCTGCTTCTGCTGCTCCGGGTGGAGAATATGCTACTAGGATCAGTAACGTCTCTTAAATTAAAGGTCCCAGTGACAATGAAGTATCGTGGTGAAAAACAGAGTGATTCCTCAGTCATCAACAGAAACATCTTTCACTTGTGTTTGTTCTGTTACACACAGTTCAGCACTTTGTTGTGGACTGGAGAACTCTGAATGAACTTGTCTGTAAATTATTAAGGTTCATTTTTATGACCGCTCTCTGATGAGCTCCTGATTACAGACATACTCTGTGATCTCACTGTCACTCAGCTCTGGATTACAAAATCTAATATATTAAATTTTGACTGGAAGTTAAATGTTGAAAAAATAAATAAATAAATAAAAATGTGTAAAGCTGTTTACTTTCAGAAGCTTTATTTGTATCATCAGCATGTTCTCAAAGTAATGCACACTAGGGAGCTGAAAGAAGTAGGGTCATCTCACCTTTATCCCCATTAGGCTTTGTGCACAGTAATTTGTTTAAAACCTCAGAAAAAAAAGAAAAAGACAGATCTGCTGTTCCTCTCTGAACTGATAAGCATCACTTTTCGCTTTGGCTGAACAACCATGGTGCTTTAATATCATACAAAGCTATCTTTGGACAGCCTGCATCAATATTTGATGGAAACCCTCGGTCACAGGAAGACATATCTCTCACTGGAGACAGCAGATGTCCAGAGTGGTTTTATTTCACTTTTTCAGCAAGAAAGAAAGAAAAAAAAAACCCATATATTGTGTTTTTACAGGCAGTGTAAAAGCATTGTAAACATCCATGTGTGCAATGTAGTCTGGGTCAGAAAAGTTGAATACTGAATATATATATATATATATATATATATATATATATATATATATATATATATATATTTTTTTTTTTTTTTTTTTTTTATTTTTTTTTTTTTTTTTGAAAATGACTTTGAAAATGAGTACCACAGCATTTATGATAATCCAGTTTTATTCTGGAAGTCTAGAAATGTGAAAACTGAAAAACCATAAAAACAGTCTTAGTACTTTAATTTTTTATGAGGTTAGTGGTGGTTTTACTACAACACATCTGTGCCTCATATTATCACATTTGATTAACAATAACTGTTTTATCAACAGAAGTAAAACTCATCACTGTTGGTTACATCCTATGGCGTCTCATTGCAGAGTCAGATTCAATAAAGTAAGAGAAGAAAACAATCACATTTCGGTTAATAACTGGGTAAGCTGTATTGACTGTACTGGGATCATCTTCAGATACATACATGTCATCTTTAAATGAAAAGAGAGAAAAAAAATCCAATATCATAATGAAGAAGAGATTGATTTAAAGTCTGACAGTTTGACAGGCCCTTTCATTTTGTAGATATTTCAATTTAATTAAAACAAAGTAGGTTGAGCTCACAAAGTGTCCTGATCTCAAGAACAAACTCCATCTGTTGCTTCTATTGAGAGCTTAGGAAGCTGATGGATCATCGAACTGCAAGAGTATAACTTGATTAAATTAGAGGAGGATAAATAACTGAATAAGAAATTAATTAGCATCAATGGACATCATCATAAAGAAGCATTCATATTCATAATTTAGAGAGCTACATGATCTTTTGTGTATGTCTATTCTCAGTAAAAAATAAAAAAAAATAAAAACTTTGACGATGGCTAAGTTTAGTAACCCAAAGTTGCAAAATAATATAGAAATCATTAGAAAGATGCTTTCAGATAGTTTCTATCTGACCAAATTATTTTACTGCTGAGGATTCATGAGTAACAGAAAGGGTTACTGTATTAACGTCTGAACTCAGGGAATAACAGGGTGGCATTTTTTAAAATTTAGCCAATATGCTTCACATGTGAGGTTGGCACTACCTGCCAGTGGGCCCCAAACAAGAAGTCTGGGACTTATATGGGAGTCAATTCAGTGGGAAATGAACTGACTCACCTCTGCATTGTGCACAGTGTAAATACTGCAAAAATGATTGTGTGTCAATAATTTGTGTCTAATTTGTAGTTTAAGAATTGATAGTAAGAGGGCTATTTTTTCTGAAGCCGAATAGCATTTTGTCATCTCTAAATCGATGTCTAAATGAAATGAAAAGCGTATAAATTAGAGATTAAATGTAAAATGTCAATGCAGAACTCGGTCCCAGTGTTTCCTCTCAGCAACGTCAACTGCCGCACTTTCCGACGTGAACAGTTTTAGTTCATGCTGCTACCGGTGCCTGATAGGATTTGCTACAAAAACCTGTTTTCACAAGATGTGCTGTGCCTTATGGACTAGACCTGTTGTATGTTCCTCTCCAGGAAACTGGGCTTGTTGATAAATTGACACCACTTTACCCTACAGTGGACAACATCCTTTCTCCTCACCTGTACCTCAATCATGGATATTTTTACACGACTAAGACATCTCTTGGTATACGAGCAGGGAGCGCTCTCCCTTCTTCTGTCTGCTTTTGTGCAAAGAACACAAACATCCAGCTTTAACAGACCACTGTAAACCACAAAAGCCAGAGTTAATGGACAAAAACAGGAGCTGCTTCACTTCTGGCGTATTTTAACGGCTGATAGCATCTGAGTCTTTCAAGTGTGTTTCAATATCACTCTAACTAATGAATAACCAGACATGTGCTTCTCTTACTTTTGTTGACTTGTCATAATGCATTACCTCATATCCTCCAATCAGCTTTTCATTTAATCTCTCCATCCCCCTCTTTGTGTCGGCTCTAATCCCACTTTCCTTTCAACACATTTTCCGTTTCCTTTCATCTCCTCTACTAACAAAAAGTTGTTCTGCTTCCTTTCAGCCCTGCGTCACGGCTCTGACTGTAGTCACTGTCACAGTCATCGCTCTCATACTAAGATCTCAGTGAGATTTGAAATACTCTGTCCCAATTTTTGAATTAATATAGCTGTTGTAATGCTTGATTTATTTTTTGTTGTTGTAATACAAGTAGGAACACAAGGCACCAGACCGCTTGTCCAAAAGCTGGTGCCCAAGTTCCTTAGCAACGATAGACTATTTATTATGGTCACAGAGCATTTACAACATCATGAATCCATATGGATTAAAGCCTTTCAGACAGAGGAAGATAAATATGTAAACATGCTTCTTCTGACCTGCTTGCAAGACGAACAAAGGTAAATCTCTACTAAATCATGCTTAGTACGCCTGTTAATTACAGTGGATATTTTTGGAAGAACAAAACATATTGCTGCCAATCTGTGCGTGTTTGTGCGACTAACGACCTGACCGGTGTGCACCCCGCCTCTCGCCCAATGACCGTTAGCACTCCTGGTGGCTAACATTTAAAAATTACATAGAGCAAGCCACACATCAGATTGTTCCTCCAACTACTGACACAACATAAGATGTGCATGTGTAAGGCACCACTGATTGCAGAACAAATGCAATCTGTTATGTTTCAGCAAACTATCTTTACTGGCACATGCTGACTAAACGTTTTTGTGTTCTCATATCTATAGACAGACATGTCCCATTTCTACCATTTCTACAGATAACAACACAGAGATAATGTTCCAGCAATCAATATGAGCTCTGGAGCAAAGTATCACTGATCCTTTTTTAATTAGTGCACCTGGATTAAATGGTGGCAAGTTAGAAGGCCTAAGAAGAACATTTACATGCTGAAAAGGTTGTTACTACCACCAGGGAGAGAACTAAAACATGCAGGATGCCGGCCCTCCAGGACTGACTTTGGGGACCACTGCTGTAAGGCATTGTTGGGGAGCGAAACAGCTGCAAATAACAAAAACAAATCACCACACCAGAATCAGTTCATGTGCTTTCTTCGGGCCAGTGTGAGAGGGTTCTTAGCACACCTGCATTCGGCACAAGTTCACACGGCTTACAAAGAACAGTGTATTTATACTAGAGCCTGTCTGTTGTATATGTGTGTGGAGTTCCCAACCAGTCCTCAGGTCTTTATAGACAAAGGTTTCTTGGTTTGCTTCATTTTAGAGTCCAATGAAGGTTTCCTGGAATCATCCACAGCCAGAACGTTTCAAGAGTTGACGGTTTAATTGGTTTTTGCAAATGTTTCTCCATATCTTTTCAATCTGAATTTCTTCCTGACTTTTCAGGCAAGGATCATTTACTAAATCACAAGAACGCATTTTCTCCAGGTCAGCGACCTAGTACATTTCCTTCTGATAAAATCATGCTTTAGTGCAAAACAGCTATTTTATGTTATTAACACATAACATAATTCTTACTCTTGAGCAGCATGTAGCAGAGCAACATCTCCTAAAGGGGTGAGGGCTTGAGCCCCACCTCCCAATGTCCTGCGGCATGTGTTGGACACCTTTAAGGCTTGGTTTATGGTGGAATTTTTCTGCCATATTTCAAGAGCACACATTTTCAGTCTGAAAGTAGAATTTCATGTCTTTTGTTCTCAAAACTTTTAATACTGTTGCTTACATTTTCAGTTTGAAAGCAGAATTTTGTGTCTTTCTTCTCAAAACCTGCAATGCTTATACTCAAAACTTGTGCTCTCTTTCAAATATTCACTGTTTTCTCAAACCTTTCTCTTTGCACTCAAAACATGTCTCTGCTCGGATCAAATCTCTGCTTGCACATTCACTAGAAGGAAACAAACGCACCCAATGTAACACTTACACGCTATTCGCTGAGAGGTTGCCAGGCGACGGTACTTTTTTGTTCCAAGCACGAGCACAAAATGATTTGCATGTGAGCAGAGATAAATTATTGAAGGAACATCATTTTGTGTAGACTACAAAAAAGTGTGGGCTTTGTTGGTCCGCCAACTGGATAACAATGGCACAAGAAGAAGAAGAAGAAGAAGAAGAAGAAGAAGAAGAAGAAGAAGAAGAAGAAGCGGGTAGGTGCAAGTCCGTGACTGTAACAAATGACAAACATGGCGAAACAAACAGAACCGATACGTTCACCGCCACACTGTAAATCTAATGTTTGGCAACGCGAAGGATTTTACAAGAGAAACGGACGCCTTCATAATGCAAACACAATTTGGAAAATGTGCTAAGCTGCTGTCCAATACACTGGAATCATGGCTAACCTTATAACTCACTGGAATCACCGTGGATACGACTGTCAGTCAGTTCACCGTCTTCAGAGGCAGCTTGAACTGCTGAATTTATTTTCAATGCAATGAATTTCAAATCATCCCGTCACTGTTGAAAAGTGCCCCGGGTAACATGGTGTCAATTGCTGCCTCCACAAATCCTATTAGGTAACCCACCACATGTTGAAGTAAAAGCTTGGGAAACTGCCGTAAGAGTAACGCAGACTAAACTTTACTTTCAATATGTTTCATTAACAGGACTCACACTTTTTGACAAAGCAGTGAAAATTGGGATTTCATTTTAGAGCAACAGCTTTAAAGGGAGAGGCCCCAGTTCTACCAGTACAAGCAGTTCAGAGTGGAATGGCAGCTCATATTAGGGAAGTCACCCTTGACTGACTTCATGGTTGTTGCATGTGGAACATCAAGAGAAGATCCTCTGGCTGTATCTGCAAAGACCAGCTGCAGCTGCAGTATTGCTGAATCGGCACAATTTCAAAAGGTTTTGCAGAGTTTCTATTTTCTACAAGTACATGAGGCATTAGAATAGGGATTTCAGCAAAATGCACAGCTACTTTATTTTTAGATCATCATACTGAGTCAATTTTAGCAACAACACACTTTTCACATTTGGTAATCATTCTACCTTTCTACATATCTTTTTCTAAGGAGTTAGACTTTCTTATAATTTTTTCTTAGTTTTTTTTTTGTTTGTTTTTGTTTTGTGGTTTCATAAACCACTGTCACCGCACCCCATGGCATTTCCTCGCTGTCTAACCGTAACATTTGTTGTGCTCCTCTGGAGCATCGTGCTGAGATCCTGGGGTCCCATGGAGAGCTTTACATTACTGGTGAGCTTGTTGAGCGGATGTTGTTAGTGGTCGTTGAAAAGAACCGTGTCCTGAGGAACGACACAGACGCTTAACCTCGGAGAAGACTGACACACCTGAATGGGAAAGGAAGAAAATAGAAAAACTGTTGACATTTATTCAAGCTAAAACCAGCGATTGCTTTGCTTCTCACTGATGTATTACACAGTAGTAGGTCTATTCTACAAGCAGGTTTGTCTCACACTATTTGCCAACTGAAACATACTTAAGATTAGATAAAAACGCACTGAAAACACTCTCTGCATCTCATGTTGATGTATGCTCTCGAGCGAGCATACATCAACATAAATATTGCATTGCTTAATTCATCCTATACTATATAATGCATGTTGCCCCGGGTCACAGACTGCACACAGACCGTGAAGCTATTCATTTTCCCATGTCTCCTGCAAGTTTCTACATTATAGACTCATCTCCTTTGCGTCGCTGTCAGCTTCTCTTTTTCTTCAACATTGCATTTTTTTTTACTGTGAGCATAATTGGGGCCTGCCCATAGCAATGCATAAGGAGAGCAGTGACTGACCTGCGAATAATGTCTCTTTATTATTCTAGATTATTTATCAGTGAGAATGCATTCTTTAATATAACATATATATACATTTATATATATATATATATATATATATATATATATATATATATATA
>NW_015114126.1:76112-109017 GCF_001443285.1 Poecilia latipinna
CATCGGAATGCTGGGTCCAAACCGACAGGCACACTTTGGCAGGCCCCTCAAAATTTCTGCAGGAATTTTCTAGTTCTATTTGCTGCTCTGTGATCCACAGTGTGGCAGATCACAAAGCAATAATCTCATAATATTTGATTCAAGCAGGTCAGAAATGTTTGTTTGGTTACGCATCATTTTCTGTGTCCTTATAGATGGTTCATAATTACACATAGTTGGGAGTCGTGGATAACATTTTTGTCTGTTGCTCTCATGCACTCTTTACCCTCATCTATTTGTCCTCATATTTTCATGCCCTCTTTTAATGTCTTCTGTAACCCATGTGCTATGTTACTAGCCCTTTAAAATCATGACAGACATTTGATAACTTCTACAGTCAGAGGTGTGAGCAGCGTGTACATGAGCCTGATTAAAACCTTCCTCCTGGCTCTGATTGGTTGTCTCTGACCTGGAGAGGGGAACATTTCTGCAGGTGGCTGCAGGATCACAGGAACAAGGTAGAAATGCTACATTTTCTTTTCCACAGATTATCTAACTCATTTTATACTGTTAGAACATCGTGACAGTTTTAGCAAATTTGCAAAAAAAAAAAAAAAAAAAAAACACCAAGGGATAGCAGCCTAAGAAGGAAAAAAACATACATTCATAAAAAAAGAGATCCTGCTGCAGCTTCTCAGAAGAAGTGAAGACCATAAAGATCATTTGTGCATGCAGGTAAGTTACCCAGTATTTCTGCACACATAATGTATGTCAGTTGAAAATCTGCACCATTAAATTCAACCAGTTTAATCTCAGAAACTTTCAAATTTAACTCAACAGAAACTTGATTACTAAAAGTGATGGGTCCGTGGTTATATTAGTTCCACCCCCTGCTTTGCTTAATCTCAATCACTAGGTAGTTTACCTAGTGATCCTTTTCCTCTCTCCTCTTTGAATAAACTATGACGGTCAGATCTGAGAGGCACGCTGCTCAGAGCTGATAGGAGTGTGGATGATCACACAGGGCAGCTCTAGAAGAAAACCTGGTAGATATTCATCTTTAAGAAGGACAGCGGGAATCTAGGCAAAGCTACAATATAATGGTTAAAATCGAAGCATGACAATGTTGCTCACTAATGCATTCACTAGATGCAACTGAGAATCGGACTAAAACATCACTCTTCATAAACACTTCATTCCTTCTGACTAAGTTTTAGGTGTTTGGCAAAAAACACTGATTTACGTCTCTCAATGTGCAATGATGGTAGAGATATAGCAGAAAAATGCTGCTGCTGTGAATGCAGCAAAAACTGGTTCTTCAAAAATATTAACTTTAGGGAATGAGTACAAAAGCACATCTCATTTTCCTTCCACTTCGGGATTATACTTTGTTTTGCTCTATCGGGCAAAACTTGCAAAATACACTGAGGCTATTGGATATAATTAGGCAGACAATTTTTCAGGGAGTACATACTTAGGCAAGGCACTACAAGTGAAAAGTTTTTTAAATTTCCTGTCAAGAAAGGACACAAATATAAAGGACATGTTATGAGTAAAAGCACAATGCAGCAGCTTTAAAAACGGCGCTAAGCTACACCTGCAAACACAGCTGACGTCATTACGAATGCTGACGTTGCTTTTATATGTTTCAGCACAATTAATTCAAGAAACCAACATTAACAGTTGCAACGTGATGTGGTGTGTTTGCAGTGTTTGCTTTTATTTTGTGTGAAAATACTGTGAAATATCGATATGTAATGTCATCAATTACCAGAAAAGACACCAACTAACTAAATAACTAACTGAACATTCAGTACTAAATCCTGTAGAAAATTAGGACACCATGTGTGGATCAGAGCCAGGTGAAGAAATGCAATGAATATGTTAGTTGATGAGTTTTATGACTTCCTCTTCATACGGCCTAATGAGAGAGTCTGAATGTGCTTAAAGGAAGGAACATGTGTGCACATGTTGATCAAACAGTCTCCCTGCTGTGTAATTGCATGACCTCGTAATCATCAACAGTCTCCTCATATCTACAAGCAGGTGTGTGTGTGTGTGTTACGGACCATTGTTTGTTTTTTATTGACATTTTTTGGCAAATCAAAACAGAGTTACATCTGCTACGATAAATGAAGTACTCTCATATACATGAACTTACACACACACACACACACACACACACACACACACACACACACACACACACATTGTATGTCTTTCTATCTTCACAAAGACTTTGAATTGAGTTCCGTTCATTTTCCATTCATCTCTACAGCCTGTCTCTGATCCCTTTACCACAACAGATGCCGTGCTCACTTTGGGGTCCGAGTTGAATTAGCAGAAAGCAGTTAGCACAGGAGTTCAGAACGGGGAGCAGTCTAGGTATGGGGGGTAAAATCCCCCCGTGTCTGGGGGTTTGTACATGCGACATGAGCACAAAGGGGACAAATACAAATACTGGGCTCTTTGTGTTTGGAGTTAGTGACAGTCATGGTTGAAACCCTACCGTTGATTCAACATGTAAGTGATCAACCACTTTCAATATCACTTTCAATGTGGATTCAATATTTAGGCCTAACTATGTTTCATCGTCTCATGTTTCACTCATATTTTGCCATCTACACGGTGATAATGGCTGCAACACCCTGAGATCCGGAGGTCCACCGATGGACATTTAAATCAATTTAACTTAACTCTAAATACATTCTAAAACTTTCAGTGGCAGATAAGCTGCTTTTTGGTGACTGCAATAAAAATGAATTCAAGCTAAAATGTCCTGTAGCCTGTAGGTTTTCTGCTTTTGTGCAGTTGTCATGATTGAATTTTGACAGTCGCTCTTCCTTTTACTTGGGCATGACCAATTGGACAGGAGGATTACGGACAAACAGACTAACTCTAACCCTATCTCTTACACGTTATTTTTTCTAACCCTAACCAAGGCCTCTTCTTATTGTTTAAGACTTTTCTGAAAAGTCTCAAGCATATGATGCATGTTCTCGTTTTTTTTTTTTTTGAAGGAATCTTGTAAGATGATCGATGCCCGTCCACCACCTGATGTAGAGTTTAGGCCAGAAGCACTGCAGAAGAGTTTCAAATGAAATATGAAACACGGGCAAGACGCTGCTATGACATGAAGCCATCAGAGGTTGGATTAGAAATGGATGAGAAAACACTTAGTTTTCAGCGAGGAGCAGAAAAGCCGCTGATCAGATGCATTACCGCTCTATCAGTGAAAAATTATCCTCTGTCACCGATAGAGGATAATTTTAATAATGTCAGAGCAGCTGACCAATATTATAAGAACATCCAGATCATCTGAAACGAAAGAGGAATGAGGGGCGCATTGTAACATTTCCCATTAAACGTGGCGCTCTGTTTGACTAAGCTAATTGTTCTCCCTCTCCAACTATAATATATATATTTTTTTCATGAACATCAAAAATAATCCTGCATCAGTTCATCTGCTTCTTTGTTCTTTGTTGTTGTCTGTATGTAAGATGCAAACTGCTGGGTTTCCTTACATACAAACTTTTTAAACTACTTTCAGTAATTAACTGAGCTTAAAATGCTGTTTAATACTTTGGATTAAAAGGAACACAAATATTGCCAGGTCACTATAACAGTGCAAGGAATAATAAAGGTGCAAGTGGGCAAGGACTAAGAGTTTGGCTGATGAGACAATGCTTTGATCTGATTCCTCTTACTTCTCTCATCTTGGTAAATGTGCCATCCCTCAGGTCATGGTCACACCAAAACATTGACTTTGTTGTCCTTAAATCGCTTTGCAACCACTTTGGCTGTAAGCTTACGGTTAAACCCTATTTGGAAGAGCAATCTGTGCCCAAGCTTCACCTTCCTGGCTTATGTCTTTAGGTGTTGCTTCAATATTTCCACATCACGTTCCTTCTTCATGATGTCGTGTGTTTTATGTTTCCTCCTGCAGCAAAACAGCCCGACAACATGATACAGCCACTCCATTCCAAGTGCCTCCGTTTTTCTACCAAAAAAAGGGAGACGGAAAAAGGACATGACTCCAGAGTTCAAGATCTTTGTCCCTGTTTGTATTTTTAAACTGCAGTCTGACTTTTTTTTTTTTTTTTACTTTTCTTTTGGAGAAATAACTTCCTCATCTCTGAGCGACTCTTTCATTGGGATTGTCTTTCCAAAGTCTTCACCAGAAAAAACAAAGTCTTTGGCTTTTGTCAGTCCGCACATTTCAGATAAAAAGATATTCATATGTATAAGTTTCCAAAGCCACAAGACCATCATCTGGACTTTCCCTTAGTAATCTTTCTGCATGTAAGCTTTTGATTATGAAGATATTAATAGATACATCTCTGACATTCTTTCTCTCGTTATTGTGGAGTCTAGTACATCGGGAAGAAAGGTCGATTCTAACTGACCTAACCCAAGATGAGCTTGCTCAAAAAAAGGTAAATGTGTCATTTGAAATGGTGTAGCTTGTATACTTCAGGGGAGATGTACATGGAGACAGGTTTTATCATATTTCAGCAGAATTCTTGCCATTTTAATAGGGTGTATTTATTAGACTGTACAGCGTACTGTACTTTCAGACAAGTTATACAAATGTAATATTGCTGCTACTAATAATCATAATCCCCACTAGGTACTAGAAGAACAACAGAAAACTCTTTTGAATTGTGCTTTGCTTCTCTGTAAATTTTTTTAAACTCTGGACTTAAAATGGAGACACAATTAATTTAGCTGCATCTTTTTTTTTTTTTTTTTGATATTGCTGACTTAAAACTCAAAGATGTAAAGAGTTATAGTGCCACCTGGTGGAAAACCATTCAAGCAGTTTTAAAGCACCATTTCGACAATGAAATCCAGCAGACATGTGTAAATACATACAAACAGGCAGGTTGTTTATTCATAAAGAGTAACAAACCAGCAGGTTGTTTACAGCAGGAAGCCTGTACAGAATACGCTGCATCACACCGCGGCATAAAGCATCTGCATGGTTCTCCACGAAGCTCAGTATGAACACAGCATTTAACAGAGCTCAGCCAGCACAGTCCCGCATGGCGCAACAAGTCATGAAAGATGCATTGTGGGATAGTGGAGTCGTCACTCGTTTGGTTTTCTAGAGAAGTTCAGCTGAGGTTTAGTCAACAGGTCCAATTAAGAAATGACTGAAAGTAAAAGTCCGGAGCAGGGATTCAGATTTGTCTTGTGATTTTACACAAAGAAGAAACATGGAAACAAGTTGACCTACCGAACGTTGATTATTGAAAATGACTAAAATACTCTTGGCTGGGTTTAACCTTTTATCTCATCAAGTCACCGAGTGCCTGTATACGACAGAGGAATGGCCCAGGCTCTTCTAGAGCAGACGAGTGTGTTGTGTGTTGCAGGACATTACCAGAACTACAGCTCCAACACTTTCAGTCATTTCAGGAAAAACAGACCCCATTTATTTCTTCCTATTTCTCCATCTGGTCCTATTTTAGTGACCCTCAAGTGATCAAAGATACAAGCTGATAAGACGACATTCTACTATTTTATTGGGTGGTAAATGCACTTTGATGCAGTGGAGTAAAAGCATTGCTCTGCCTGAAGTTCCTATTACAGTTTTTTTTTTTTTTGTTCCTTTGTGATGTCTTTTTGGTACTGTTTAGAAGATGAATATGACATTTTATGTTTTTACTGCACGTGGTTCATCGTAGTTTGTTGGATTTCAGAATTAAAAAATGGTACTAATGGATTGCAGCAAAGTGCTTGGCAGTCATTCAATTGTGAGTTAAATACATGTTTTTCTTTCTTTCTTTCTTTCTTTCTTTCTTTCCTTTTTTCTTTTTCTTTTTTTTTTTTACAAACATTCAGTTTTACGCCTAGAATATTCTCATTACCTTAACATAGGCATAAGATAATACAGATGCCTTATACCTATATTAATGTAATGGCTATAACCTGCATTACTCTGCGCTACCAACCAATAGCTATAATAACTAATCACAAATACTCTATGAATAGTTCATTTAAAAATTGGTCAGTGTGTCCCTCTATTTTATGTAAAGATAGAAAAAAATAAAACAAGATGTATTGGCTGTCTAATGTGATGTGCCCATTGTTGTATCCCAACGCTGCTTCTGATTGGTTAATCTGCACCTCATAGTGGCTCCTTCCCCAGAAACTGTCAGCTGACATCTGACACAAAAGAAACCAAATTGCCAGAAAGTTCTGTTTTCTCCAACTCAACAAGAAAATGGATCACCTTGTCAGACTATATTTCCATCACTTGCTTCTCTAAATTTGTTCATATTTAGTCTGAGACCTCTGCAGAAAATGTTTTTAATTTCCTCCTGTGCCTTAGACTTCACCTGGTTTCGAATCCACAATACGGAACCGTAAACATGTCCAAAAGTGCTGTGCCAGAAACCAGATTGTGTCCAAACTGGTTTTACCTCCAGAGAGATAAAAACCTCTCTCCTGGTTTCTCCCTCTGACCATCAAAGTCAGACGGGTCACATAATATTTTGAGTGGTCAATTTCATAAAACTTTACTTTTTATCTTTATTTACTATTTCTAGAGTAGAACTAGCACTGCATCTTTGTTTTATGTTTGTAGGAATTCTGAATTTTTTATTTATTTTTGGGCCACTGATTTTTTTTTTTCCCCTCTGAATTCTGAGATTTTTTTTTTCTGAGCTACTGAAAAAAAATTCTGATATATATATATATATATATATATATATATATATATATATATATATATATATCCTCCTAATCCTCTTCCGTATGTTTGGCTGTCAACATTTTCAATCAGTTTTAATCTGAGTACAGCAGAATCTCCTTGCTTTTAGTGTGTTGGAATTTGTTTAGTTGGAAAAACAGAACTCATCCTTCTTATGGATATTTCACACATTATGATGTTGATTTATTTATTTAAATTAATCGTTGGATGTATTATATCAACACTGCTCTGGTGAAGCCCACACACTTTATGCGGGGCGTGACAAAAGGTGTCTTCTCTTTTCACGAAGACTTTTCTCGCTGACTGGATCCCTGGACTACGGCGCTCTTTAAACCAGAGATCCCAACCCTGGTCTTCGGGTTTAGCCGTTTCCCTGCTGCTGCACACCTGGCTCAAATGACGTGACTGATTAACAGGCTTCAGCAGCAGCTGACGGCATGCTGAAGAGGTAATGTAATTATTTAAATCAGCTGTGCTGGAGTGGAGAAACATCTTAGACACGCAGGACAGCGGGTGGTTAAAATCACCCATAGGCGTGAGCTTCCTTTGTTGCAGCTTTCAATATCATTGGGTTGTTTTGGGCAGTGACTGAAAAGAAATGGAGATTATTATATTATATCAGCGGTAGATGCTCTACTGAGTGAGTAACAGTGCTAAACAGATTTGGCTGAAATCTGCCAGTGTTTTCAGAAACCTGAGCAGGTTTTATTACAGCTGCACTAATAAACACAGACGGTTACCAACACAACCTTCTTGATGGTCGCTATATTACAGCTGCTTCTTAAGCCTGGCACACTGAACGCTTCCTAAGGCTGCTGATGTAGGGACAGTGGTCTATGACGGCGCAATACTTACAGAACACATTCTCTAATTTATACATTCATCGTTAAATTGGAGCGGAAAAGTAAACATCTGTCTTCGAGATCGGCCAAGCAGTGACATCATCACAAGTCCAGGCAGGATGTTTGCCACAGTGGCTGGGTCAGGCTGGAAATGTACAATGGAGCTCACTTCTCTACACGTTCACTGGATCACCGAGACACTAACTTCCTGAAACAGACACGTTTACAATCTGATTTTAAAGACATCCCAGGTGGTTTTACATGCAGATGATCCCTGATAGTTTTGCTGTTCTGTAAACTACACACATGTCTCCTTAAACAGTAATACGGACAGAGGTGCCATGTTTCCTTTAGTTTTGCTGATTATCAGTGCGAATTCCAGCAGTTCAGAGCCAGACGTCTGCAGCTGAGCATCGGCTGTTTGGGAGAACAAGTGGTCTCTGTTATCTTTACACAGTGTCAAACAGAACAAGAACATTCAAAACTACACTTGAAGGTACAGTTTTACACTGGTGCAAAAGGATCAACTGTGAATCTAACAGTAGTAGTTGTGTGGTTTTCACCATATTGGGGATCACAGCAGGTTCTATTAATACAGATCCGGCGTTTCTGCTGGTCCTGCTTTCGTTCAAGTTGAATAATTATTACAAAATAAACGTGTGCGTTACATTGGTCGGTCTGTTCAAATCAATTCAGAAGTCTTTAATACAGAAAAGGGACATTTACAAAGAGTCCAGGTGATGATTATGTTCCATCCGACAGGAAAATAACTCTGGTTCAATCTTCTTCTAATCATTCAAACACAAAGAATTATAGAGCCTGTATAAGGGCCCGAAGAAATCTGGGGTGCAGTAAGTTTGGAGGTTGGATCTCAGTTAACATTTACATCCATTCTGTCAAGTAATAATAATAACAATAATAATTAAAAAACAGCGAGCTTAAACCAATTCAACACAAGCACATCTAAAGAATTCGAAAACATTTCCAAAAGTAATGTTTGACAATGAGCTCTGCTTTCCATCCCAGCAGGGTGGATGAAGAGCTCTGCCTCCTGCGTGTTCTCGATCAGCAGTGTGCTCTGATGAACACGTATTACACACCAACCACAGAGCTGCTAAGGCTCGGCATTGTTCAACGTTTAGATAAACCGTGTTGCAACATGTAGGGAAACCACAGACTCCAAAAGACCTCTCCTTTTCACTGCCATGTTGAATTTGGATTTAGAATGTATTGTTAGTATTGATCTTTGTGGACCCCAAGACTCTTTTAACAGCCAATGTTTGGAAGTTATGCCAGAAAGACGTTTGTCCATCGTAATCATGTTGAAACTCGTTGTGGACTTTAAATGGAATCCTGTCTTTTAGTCCAAGGATTCTAAGATGGAGCTTTTTGACAAAACCACTAGAAAAAGGTTTGCAATAAAGCAAAGAATGACTATGTAGAAGCACATCATGCCCATCAAGCATAGTGGAGGATCTGTGATGCTGCGGGCCTGTTGTCCTCCAAAGGCCCTGAAATCCTTGTTCAAGTGCATGGTGACATTACCTCTTTGAAATGTGATAACGATTTGCGAATGCCTGCAAAGTACGGAAATATAAAAGGGTCATCATTGGAACTTTCAGCAAGATAATGCAACCCCCCCCCCCAAAAAAAAAAAAAAAAAAAACATGTATTTATTATTGCTAAACTTCACCCAATTGGATTAATATAATGATATAAAATAATTGTTCATTGTGAGATTATGCCACTACATTTTTCAGTAGTTTTTGTTCACGTCTTTGCCAGAGAAACGGATGAAAGTGCAGGATGCTTGTCGGCTTTGTCAAAGTTTTCTGTAAGATGTGAACAATTTACATGAAAAATAACTTTAGCTTCTCTTCCATAAATGCAGCCTGTAAATCTTGGTGTAAATACGAACATTGTGGCTAAGAAGCGATGGCTCCTGTTTAGTGATTCCGGAGTGGTTTCATCTCTTTCTACATGGCTGAGATGATTTCTTTGGGTTATAGTGGATGTATTTTAAAGCAAACAAACAAAAATAATAAATAAATTAACAAGTTGTGGAATAAATAACTGTTCTGAGCCACAAATAGTTTTACAAACAGTGACCCAGCCAGATTCAAGAAGATTGTAAGTTGGACCAAATGGGAACGTTGTTTTTTTTTTTTTTACTCATAAGTCCATAAGACAGTAAAGTAGTAAAGACATTTCAGTGTTGGTGTTCACAGATGGACAAACTGTTCATGGTTCTCTCCATCACAGTGTGTTGCCCATAGTGCTGCTCACCAAACCTTTGATGTTGGTGATGGGACGGACATCGTGTAACTGTCTTCTCCGATCGATGAATGTGGCCAACCTCGACCTGTCCAGGGGCGTCTTGGAGTACTCACCTCCCTGAGCGCCCCCCCGGCCCACCCACGGGTGTTGTAAACATGAAGTGGCACTAGGCCTCTTCCTGGGATCCTCCTGCAGCACCGAAGACACAAAATCCCTGGCCGCCTGACTTACATGACGGAAGTATTCATCCGGGAAGCAGAAGTCCAGGCGGCAAATGTTTACACACGTTTCCTCCGGCGACTCATCCAGAAATGGGGATACGCCACTGAGCATCACGTAGGCCAGCACGCCCATGCTCCACACGTCTGTCGAAACAGAGACCGGCGTACCTCGAATGAGCTCGGGGGCTGCAAACTCTGGGTTTCCAAGACAGAGGTGGACATATCGGCGGCTAGCAGAGAGCTGGACAGCGTCACCAAGGTCGATGAGCTTGACAGATGGAGCCGGAGCTCTAAGATCCACCATGATGTTCTCAGGCTGCAACAGGGAGAGATAACAATTAAAGCTTTTTTTTTTCTTCTTGTTTACCCTAGACTATAAGTTACTACCTTGAGATCCAGATGTGCCACTCTGCAGGTGTGAAGGTGCTGGAGAGCCTCCAAAGTTTCTCTGATAAAATATGCTACTTTCTCTTCCATCAGCTCATCGTGGGCAACGAGATACTCAAGCAAACGTCCATCTTCTAGCCTTATACATGCAATATCAGACAAAAAAAATTTGCCATTTTAGCTAAGATGCCCAAACATGAACATAAAACCACAAAATATTTCTGCTAAACAATGAGTGTTCAGCAGAATACTAAAGATGTGACTTTTAAAACAACTTTAGTCTTGTTTGGACAGAGCCACAAAACTCACAGCTCCAGGATGAGCATCAGAGAGGTAGGAGACTCATAAGTGTCCAGCAGCGCCACCAGCTGGTGATTCTGGACATGTCGGAGAATGTCTGCTTCATGAGCTACCTGCTCTTTCTTCTGCATCTTCTTATTCACAAACTTAATAGCAACCTGGACAGAAAGAAGAAGAAGAAGAAGAAAAAGACGTTTCTCAGTGAAAAGACGCTCACAGTGAAAGTCCAGGCAAAAACTCACACAAGTCATTTGTTAAATGTCCAACTATTACATAGTCATGTCATTTTTTTTTCAACTTTCTTTTACAGCACCTTGTAGCAAATTTTAGATGATGCGGGAAGAGAGGAAAGGCAATGATGGAGACAATGAGAGGAAGCAAAAGTAAAACAAATAGTAAATTCACAAAGTTCAAAGTATTTGTGATCAAATCTAAAATTATGACAAATAATATGAAATGCTACATATAATAAAGCTATTAAGACTTTTTGCAAAAGATGCAACACCAATGCCAGTAATGCACACAAGACATACTCATCTGTGTAACAACAAACACATTCAAACATCATGTCAGGTGGGAATTGGTCCTTTTTTTTTCTTGTTCTCCTGTAAACATGACAGCCTCCAGTTTTTCCCCAGCTGTTGTTACAAGTCTGATCTTTTCCACACAGAGTCACAGTTGTTAAAGATAAGATTATATGAATGAGGTAAATATTTCTTATCACAAAAATATAAAACATCAGATCATTGTTATTCTTTTGAGCAAAAAACAACTGTGCCTCTAGGCAGAACGAAATAACATTAATCCTCACATGTTGCGTCCTACCTCTTTCTTTGTTGATTTGTTCAAACATTTTCTCACGACTGAAAAGCGCCCCCTTGTGGAAAAAGCAGAGATCTGCCATTAAAACTCTGAGAATGGTTCACAGTGAATGTTATCTGGCGATTCGACAAGAGGCACGATGCTTTACCTTCCAATCTCGCTGATCTCAGTGAAGACTGACTCAAAACTGTCTTTCCAATGAATCCCTGTTCCATCGCACCCAGAGGCTGAGCAGGAGAGAGAGAGGCAGACACACAAGAGGAACAGAAACATATTTTATTCTAGACATTTTCATGTTATGTTGTGTGGAAAACTTGGAAATCCTATTGAACCCATCTGGGTGGACGGGTTAAAGGATTGCCTTTTTGTTTCGAGATTTTATTGCAAAAATTAATAAATAAATAAATAAATAAATAAATAAATAAATAAATAAATAAATTTATTTATTTGTTTGTTTTTATTCAGTATTTTTTCAGCAGGTTGTCTGAAACCCAATATAAAATCCTAAAGGGTCTATTATGTTTCTCATGTTTTTGGCTGCTTTTCTAGTTGTGTTTCCATGTGCAAAAGTTTCTTGGTATTCTGTTAATATATAAAAAAAAAACAACACAATTTTGCTTTCATGGAATAAGAAAGGCGATTAAAGCCACATGTGAATAAACTTGTTCACGCAATTAGTAATTAAGAAACATTATCCTCCTGCCACTTCCTGATGTTTTCTCTGTGGTTTTGCCTGTGGTAACATCTGGCTGCTGATCACATGAGTAGTGTGACGCAACAAAAAAAAAGTGTTTCCATAATTTTCATACGGCTGAAAATCCACCTCCGAGGACAAAATCATTAGGAAAAAATGTTGTTGTTGTTTTTTTAATTGTCGTCCCTCTATTAAGCAAATTTGTTTTCATAACTCCAATTTGAGCAGATATATGCTCAATGGAAACGGCTACAGCTAGATCGAGTTAAAATCTGCACAGTTGTTAGACTGCAGATTTGAACACTTTCTAAGACTTAACATGATTAAAGTTCATTGGGAACTTTCACATCACTTTATCTTGAATGAATCTATGGTGCATTCCAATGAATGAATGAATAAGTCAGTCAATCAATGAATCAAGTTTTTTTTGCATAGCACAGTTCAGCAGCAGTACAGTTCAAAATCAGTAAAAAAACAAAAAACAAAAAAAAACATGGAGTGTGTGAGTGTGTGCTCCTTACTGCAGCTGCCCAGTGTGACCATATTTGAGGGTTGTGATGGAGGGCCAACCCCCCAGCGGTTGGAGGCTCGAACTCTGAATTGATAGTGGCCTCCAGGAATAAGATTATCGATCTGGACACACTCCTCCCTGCAGCTGGCCGCCTGCTGCCACAGGAACGAGTCTGTGGGGGGGAAGAAGGGGAGAGAAGAGGAAGAAGTACTTAGTCTTCTTGGAACGTCAAAGAGCTTCTTTTGATTCAACAGTTTCCACAGACCTTCCTGCCGGTACTCTACTTCGTAACTGGTGATGGCGCAGTGAGCAGATGAAGCTGGAGGAGGCCAGTGGACCAGCACCGTGGTGCTGCACGCCTCCTGAGCCAGAGGCCTCCCCGGGGCTGCTGGGATACCTTCAGTTTAAAACGATGAAACAGAAAAGCATTGGAGCTGCAGCAGAAGCATGGGAGGGAGGAGGGGGGGGCTACCAGTGGTGAAAAACAAGAGAGGCACCTTGAACTTTAATGGACGCAGAGGAAGAAGCAGAGCCATGATCATTAACAGCAACACAGGTGTAGATCCCCGTATCCTGAGGCATTAAGTTGCAGATCTTCATCAGGATGTCACCAGTGTCCCTTGAAAGGAAAGAAACAAAAAAAAATGACTGAAGAGGTAGCAAAACCAAACAAACAAACAAAAACACTGAGGAATGAAGCTGAAAAAGGAAAAAGAAAGGCTTTTTGTTTTCACCTGTGGTCTGTTTTACCTGATATCAATGGTGAAGCGGTTGTTACTGGTGACCAGGTTCTGGTCGGGGCCCTTCACGGTTACCGTGGGTTTGGGTCGTCCACAGACTTTACAGCAGAGGACGACTGTCTCCCCAAATGCACACACCACATCTGACAGCGGTACCAGGAACTCCGGGGCCACTGCAGACAGCAAACACATCGCGGCCGTTTCCTCCTCAGAGCACCCAAAGGCCACTCTGAGGCACAGATCCCAGGTTTAGCTTCTACGGAATCAGAGCCGTTGTCAACTATTCACGGTCGCGTCTTTCTAAATGCACAATGAATGATTGTATTCATGTTCCTCAGCTTCAGGTCTTTCAGTTCCTGAGTCTGTTTGCATCTACACCAGTGGTGCTATTTTGTGTTCATATTTTTCTTTTTTTTTATTGTAACTTTGTGCTAAATTTTGTTTGTTTCTCTTGAATGTGTAATATTTACAGAAATTGTTTGATTGCAGTTGCATTAAAAAAAAATCAAGTTACAGGGACAATCATTTTTACCCAGGTCTGTTTTACTAGTTTATATATTTATTTTATTTTATTTTTTTACCTTCTACCTTTACAAACCTTCCAGGATTCTGCTGAGAAACATCCCCACAGCATTATTCGGCCTCCACCATGCTTCACATGGGTGAAGCTGGTTGGGGTTGTTTGCCCAGGGCGCCAGACAGGCAGAGAGCGCCTCTGGTGAGACTACCAGCACCATGCAGCTGGACCTTTGTTGAATTAGGTCAGCCTCTTTAAAGGGGTGAATATTTATCCAGTTACTTATTTCAAGTTAAATATTTTTACTTAATTGGCTTTTTTTTAGTTGTTGTAGAAATCAGTTTCCTTTGATATTAAAGAGTTTTTGTAAATTGTTTGGCAAAAAAGAAGTTTTTTTATATCATGATTGCTTTGTGAAAACAATAAAGGGTTAAAACGTCCAATGGGGTGAATACTTTTTACAGCCACTGTATCTGTTGTGGTTGTTTCTTTTATATGTGATCATTTATAACAGCTGTTTAGACTTTGACCATTAATGAGCTCTATGAAAGACCTACCAAATTCAACTTTTAACTCTTGGGTGGTGTTTATATGATTCCAATTGGAGGTTTTCTTTAACACTTTTAACCTACCTAACTCTAGGTATTTTTTTATAGTTATAAAAAAGAAATAAAGTGTGTGAGGGTAGAGGGTATGGCTTATGGTGTGACAATAAAAGGTAAAGATGACAGCTTCCCTTAAGACACCGCCGGATCGTGTGAATTCGTTTGTGTCTCACCTTCCTGGATGAAGTTTGGGTTAAGAAGCTGGAAAGCAACAACAAAAAAGATACCCGTTAGGTTGCAAACATTAAGCAAGTTTATTTGTGCAGCCCATCTCGGCAACAAGGCAACTCAAAGTATTTTACACAATGGAAACATAAAACAACAAACACACAGTAAATTGTAAGCGACAAAGACTAAAGGAAAGTGATGAGAAGTTGGAATCCGGGTTACGGCTAATGGATGAGTTGGGTTGTCGATTAGTTCTTGTAGTAATTTTGGAAACCTGGCCATTCTTGGGAAGTTTCACCACAGTTGGTGCTCTGACTCCAGTTAGCCTTACAAATGGTTCTGTAACCCGTTGCAGACCGATGGATGTTAATGACCAATGTAACCTATGAGTTGATTCTACAGGCCTGGCAGTGATCAGCCCTGGGTGTGGCTAATGACATTCTTCCCAGACAATGTCGTTAATCACAGCTAATTCATGATTTAACAAGGAACAGAAAGATAATCTGATTTTTTTTCTCCTAGGATCAGACTGGCTTAGATAACTTTTTTGCTCTTAATAGATAAAATCGAAATTTGAAAATTTCTTTTGTATTTCCTCGTTTTATTTATATATATATATATATATATATATATATGAAAATAACCCGAGGATCATCAGTTGGATGATCTGAAACATTGAAACATGACAGAAACAGAAGCAATCTCCAAGGTTGGGGGAAGGGATTTTAATAGCACTGCATCTAACTTTATGCTAGTTAGGCAGCGAATACCTCCATGCCCGTCTTTGGGTCAAGGTCTTCCTCACTTTCTGACTCGTCAGAGGTGTGCAGGTCCTGGTGGACAGCAGAGGAACAGGACAAGAACAACAGGGGAAAAGGAGGGAGAGGTTTGTGTGAGTAGGAGAGAAAAGGCCGAGCGAATTAAGGCTGGCACTGGAGAAGACAAAGAGGCTGATAAATTCTAGCGGCTTGGTGGGCTGAAACAAAAATATGCAGAAGATTAAAAAAGAAAATCAACAAATATTAAGATGCAAAAAATGATTACATTTAAAAGCCATGAAGGGCATTCACTTGTAATGTTTCTTTATAGATTTCAAATCATTTCCAATTATGCTGTCATTTATTCTTATATCTAAAATATACTTTATTTTTGACAGAAGCACGGCTGCCACTTTGCACCATCACCAGCAGGCGACACAGGCAAAGTGTCCTGCCCAAAGACACAGTGGCAGAGGCAGGTGAAGCAGGAACTTAGGTTTAATCCCATAGTCCAAAAACGTGGGATTGACCCCCATTTTTTATTTATTTATTTTTTAATTGGCTTGTTTCCATTAAGCAAATGCACAATAAAGGTGATGTGCCGCTTTGCATCAGGCAGCACCGGCCTACTGGCTCCTGCTGCTATCAGGTTTAAGATCAGTTTCATAAAACGTCTGGATGGAAGGAGTTAATAGCACATACACACCACATCAGCCACTGGAGCCGCTGGCCAGCTGTACTCACTTTAGCCTTGTGGCTGGGGCTCGGCAGGGCTAGCGGGAGGGGGGAGACTGCGCCATCTTTGGGTTTGCGGAGGAGGCTGTTCTCCTGACTCCTGAACCCCAGAAAGGAGCTGTCCCTGGATTCAGCACGTTTCCTAGCGCGTAGCGTGTTCCATGACAAAGACTTCCTGTGCAGTGCATGAAGGACAAACATCAAGCAGCCAGTCACGCAGTAACTTAGCAGTGTCCAGCTCAGCCATTCTGTGGATGCAACAGGAGCTGTCGGGTCAGAATAATGGAGATGAACAGGATAAATCCAGAGGCATTGAAAGCTATCTGTCGCTCTGGGTTCATTTCCCTGTGTGGAGATGAATAATTGTCTTTAGAATTAGTTGTTTTAGGGTTTCCCTAAATTTACAGAAGAGGATTCCACGACAAAAGAAACAAACATTTCAATCAAATTCAACACAATCTTTTGGATTTTTTTTCCAGATTCCGCCCCCCCCCCCCCTCCCAAAAAAAAAAAAAATCTACTCTGTTCCGCCTAAAAGACAGAACAGGAATTTAGTGTGTTCTTTATTTGTATGAAGGTCCTGTCAGTGTTATTCTCTATGTGAAGCTGTAGCCATGGACATGGAAACTGAGGGAGTCATTAGAGCAACACCACTTTCCTTCAGTAAACGGCTTCAGTGCCCTGTGGGAAGTCGGCCATATTAACTAGACATGAGGACATGGTTGATTTTGCTTCTTAAAAGAATCGTCATGTCACTTACCTCTTGCAGTTTTTAAGCAACCATTTTAAAATCATTCATTTGTTGTTTCATATCAACTTAAAGCAAATTAAGCTTCTGTTGTTGATGGAAAACCATCAAGGCCCTCAAGCGCATCCATGTTTGTCAATTTAAAAAAAAAAGAAGGTGAATTCAATTTTTATTATAGCATCCATTGAAATTCTTTTTTTTTTTTAATCAGAATCATTTCCATTATTTAATTATTTATAAATTAACCACCTTCTTGTTGAATGTTGGCATATACAGGAATATCCAGTTTTCTTCCTATCAGAATTCCATCTGGGCGGTTGCTAGGCAGACCCTCTGGGATTTTATAGTGAGCCTTTCAATGCAAATTCTTCAGCAGACTACAGTAAAACCAGCCAATCAGAGCATTTCTCAAAGTGGGTGGGCTTTGTGATGCTATAGTTTATGAAGGGTTCGCCCAGCTGAAGGATCCACCAATCAGAGCTCTGCATATATTTGAACATAAAGTGAATGGTTAACAGACGTCAGTTCCAGTGAGGGGCTGTTTCAGCTGAACAGCTTCCATTATACGGTTCATGAGAATATAATCTGTGAGCATGCAGTTGTAAGTAGAGGACCTGTCGTAAAAATACTTCTTATTTAGAGGACATAAAAATCAATCAACTGATATTTTGTTCTGACCATGAGTGTAATCTTTCTGTTGCAATGTGGCCAACCAGGTGCTCAGCTCCTTGCACCCGTGTCTTGGACCTAATGTCAAAATCATCCATCTGCTTTTGCAGATCAAACCATTTCTGGTAAGTTGATGTGCAATGTTCAGTCTTTGATCACCAGATCTTTGACGTCCTGGCTGATGTCTCGAGACAGCAGTGGTGGCAGCATCCCGACACCCCGGGTTTGCAAGAACAGGCTTGCAAGCTTCCATTTTTTTTCCTCCACATGCAACAATGACCATCATAGTCAACACTTTAATTTTATTTAATCAGACGACGGAGCATGTCTCCAGACTGTCTCTGTTCCTACATGCAGTTACAAATTGAAATGTTGCTTTTTATGTTGCTGTTGGAGGAAATTCTTCCTGACTTTTCAGCCCATGTCGGTAACGAGATGTACATCTGAAGCTTTGAATTAAAATGAGCCACAGATGAGATCCAATCTAACTTCTAAGCTGAAAGTACCTTTCAGACCATCGTCACCTGGATTCTCCCACATTAATAAAACTTCTGAAATTAAGTAAAAAAAATATTCTGCCATCTAACAAAGACTTTGGTAATCCTGACTGATCTAAAACAGCAAACGGTCAGTCTGATTTAATGTTAGAAATAAACTGTGGCATGACCTTATACAGCAGGCTCCTCAAATCCAGTCAGAGGGTCGGTGCTATGACTGGAGCCGAGTCATAGCACCCGAGTCAAACAGTCAGCAGGACTCTGGAGAACTTGGCTGCATAGTGAGCTGGTCAATCAGCCATTTCTCTCAGGTATGTTGGACTAGAGACGCACCTAAAGGTTGTAGGGACTCGAGGCCTGAATTTGAGGAGCCCCTGCATTCAGGATATCCATGTTCCTAAACACAAAAACGTGGCTGCATGAAAACAGTTCCTCAAAGGATAAATTCAAAATTTCCTTTTCCATTTGCTCAAGTTCTCTCTGTGATGTTAAGATGTACGACAAAAGAAGAAAAACTGAAAGTGAGCAACAAATTTTTCAAACCTGCCTCCATGCTCCAGACCAAAACGCTTGCTTTTCCAGACGCCAAGGCATCGGCTACTTTTACTCTACTTTATAAATAAAAAAAATTGTGGTATATTGCGTCTTGCACGTCGAGTTTTCTGACCACACTTTTTGCAAACTAGTTCAAGCTCAATCAGAATGGATGGTGAACATCTTCATTAGTTTGTGTCATTGACTGAAATGGCAATGGAGTCTGGGGATACAAACATGCATTCGTTTTATCTCAGATAGTCAATATAAAATTTGACTTCTGATTGGAAAACTAATTTAAAATTATGACTGACAGTTTAATGAAAAAAAAACTTGTAATCCATTGGCACTGGAATGGGGGTGTTGTTCCAGATGTCAATGTGGTAAAAAATATTAAAGATGTGGTGTCAAGTTTCAAATAGATGCAAAAGCTAATCTGGAAATAGCTGGAATGCAAAGTCAGTCAGGTGAGTCAGTCAACAGACAGAATTTATAAGGTTCGACAAGAATTTAGTCTTTATAGGTCTCGATGTGGATGCTTTAAACTTTTATAATGGATTTAAAACCACCTTCCCCAGCAAAGGTTGTACAAACCCTTAGTTTTGCTCCATCAGAAACTTGGACAGAATACTCAAAACACTTCCAGTGCGCTGCACCCGTTTAGAAACCTGCCATCTTTGTTACCTTTCAGTCATAAAACACCTGATTCAGATGTTGAGTGTTCTGGGGAGACGCAGGCAGCTCTGACTTCTCACTGGCATATTGTTGTTCATGCATGGCCTGGCTCTGCTGGAGGTCTCGTAGTTAAAAGGGAGTCGTCTCTCTCCACTGTCATCACATGCTTGCTCGGAAGGAAGGATGAGGTTTAAAAGTCACCGACGCAACGCGATCAGGTCCTCAGATGGAATTGGGCATTCCGTAATTCGATCTAAACCCAACCAATCAAATCTGAACTGGATTCCTTAAATTGGATCCATTTGTAATGTGGCTTGAAATAACTTTGTTTCAAACTGAATTAAACTAAAGCTCAAGATTTGTGAAATGAAGCACAGACAGCGGGAAAAAACAACTGTTTTTTGCTTTTTTTTTTAAAAGATGCACTGCAAGTTTCTTTTGGTCTCGAAGATTTCAAATCTTTTTGGTGAAATAAATACAATCCAAGGTTCCGTCTGATTTGTTTTTTTCATGCTTCAGTCTGAGGGCTGCTTTTTATGTGGAGTGTCAAACCGTGAAGGTTAGTAACAACTCAAAGACAAACTGAATCAAAAAGAACACTACGACAAAAAGGAGTAAACGGTGCAGACGATCACACTTCACACTTCTATCTGGAAATAAAGCCAAGATGGCTGCGGCTCAATTCATCCCCATGCATTTCACACCTGCAAAACTATCTTGCAAATATGCACTTTATCTCAGTTTATTGTTCAGTCTAGCTAAAGTATTTTCGGAAATTATGGGAACAATCAATTGATTTTGAAATCTTTGACTCAAACCCTTATTGTTCTACTCTGGCTCTTATTTATCCCAGATTACTTTGAGTACACATTAAATATTATAAACTCTGATCTAACCAAACTAGGTGGATAATACAGAGTTATGAAACCATATTTCCCCGCAGTAAACTACTGAAGTGGTAGAATATTGAAAATGACTGGAAATGTTTGGCTTGGACCAAATGCTCCCCTGGCAGGTGTGAACCGATTCCTGAAACATCCCGTAGCAGGCGGCTCCATTCAGTATCTGAGAAAGTCAGGTGCAGAATTACCTAAAGACATAGAGGTATGAAAGGACGTAGAGATGAAATGACCAGCAGCCACCAGGATCTATGCTTTTCATACACAGGAATGCTAGTAGCAGTAAAACCATGCTATACCTACGTAATGTCTACTGAACTGCAGGTGCTTTGCTCTCATATTAACAAATGGTGTACTTAGTGTGTGTAGAAATGCAGGCAGATATTCAGTTTGCTCTTGTAATTTATTTACAAATATTAAAAACTACATACCATCTTCATTCTAAAGCAGAACAAAACATGTCCACCTTCACGCTTCTGCTCTAACTCATGCTTATATCCAAAAGGTTTATTTTACATATTTAAAAAAAACATCTAAAATCCTTAGACTACGGACAGAACAAAGCTGAGCGCTGCCGTTAAGTCAAACATATTGCACAGCCTGACTTCATTCATATTTTTTTATCTTCATAAATAGTGCAAATGGCATTTTTTTTTTTAAACAGGAATGTTCTAGAGCCTCAGTCAGATATAACAGTATGAACTTTGTACAGTGAACAAAATCAACACAAAGCAGGAAACAAATCCGACTTTGTCTAAGAAATAAAATAATAATTAACAAGAAAGAAAAAACAAGAATCAACACAAAATGTATACAGATTGCCACAGACAACAAAATAAATATTCTCCTCTACGGAGAACAGAATCCACCTGAAGATGACCAGGTGAGTTTTATTCTGTCAAAGAAACGGTAAACATGAGAAGTACAAAAGAAAAACAGAAGCAGGTTGTTAGAACTGAAAAAAAGAAAAAAAAAACTAAAACGTCCGGTTTTAGCTCCACATGGACCCCCGGGTCAGAGTCAGCTACATGTTCTACCCGGTCTACTCCTGTGGGATCAGTGTGTGTTTTAGCTCGCTTTCAGGCCACAACAAGTGGATTTCCCTTCAGCAGACTGGCAGTCAGTTAGATTGGAGGGGAGTCGGGTGGAGTGGGAGGAGGGCGGGAGGCGGTACCTTAGTGCTCTGTAGAGCAGTGACTCGGTGGGAATCCTTCTGTGTCCTGTCAGAGCAGGAAGCAGCAGGAGGGGTGAGGGATTAGGAGATGAGGGCACAGGCAGTGAGGAGTTAAGGAGCCCACTCAAGAAAAACAACACAAACACAAGCAGGCAGATGGAGCTTCCACACCGCTCATCCAGTCCAGTCGTCCGTCTGTCTGCTAAACAAGTGATGCTGGAGGGTTCGGGTGGGGGAGGTTTGGAGGGGTGAAGGGCAGGGGGAGGGAAGGGGGGGACTTACTTGATGTTGTTGGCATCTGCCACAGCGGCTGGGAAGGAGGAAGTGGAGAAAGAGTCTTTTATGGACTTTGCGGGCGGGCCCAGGACGTGTCCCGGCAACCAGCCCTCGGCCTCGGGTGACTGGCTGTCGGCCGGCCGAGAAACGAGGTACATGTTCTGCTGATTGATGCTCAGGACATGGACCACGTCTCCTCTGCTGACACTTATCTCGTTCTCTTTAAGTGCAGAGTAGTCCTGAGTGACCCGCATGGTGGAGAGGCCGTTACAGTCATCATGCTGAGGAAGAGAGGAGAGGAGAGGAGGGGAGGGAGAGGTTGGGGATCACAGCAGTGCAGAGAGTCAACATGTCTTCTCACATTCAAGCTCAACTAAAATGTGCATCTACCCACACGAACAAGCCAAATATCAACTGGAGGATAATACCATTCAGACTCAAGGTGAGGCTTTCATATTAGTAACCTGAGTGGAAACTAATAGGGCTCCTAATAAGTAAACAACAAACAAACTGTACCAACAGTCGAGCATGGTGGTGACAGCATCATGCTGTGTGATTGTGTGGTTCTGTGAAATACAAAGTAGATAAAGCAATGCAGATAGAGGACCGTCTCCAAATTGCCCGACTTCACTTGAAATTGACGGCAACTTGTACACTGGACAACTGTCTCAAACGGAAAAGCATCGTTTGGAACGGATAAAGCCGGCATTATCCTGCAGGATCGGATATTAATGGAAGTGGTGTGTATGTTTTAAGTCCACGTTCACACAGCAGGTCCAGATGCTCAATTCCAATTCATAACAACAGACGAATAGAAATCGTGAACCGTTTACGACCCCAAAGCGCTCTGCATGCACAGAAGAAAAACTTATACATCACACAGCAGCGTTCTGTTTATGGAAATAATAACAGACCCCACAGTCTATGGATTAATTAATTATTCAGCAATAAGAGCTGAATTGTAATAGAGAAGATAATGAAAAGAAAGTCCAACTAATAGAACATCTTGTGGCTTTTGGGCTGTAACTTCTGGAGAGAAGTCTGTTTGGAAGTGGTGATGTGACTTCTGTCATAATTAAAATTTTCAGCTGTCATTTACATCCAGATTTACTGTGTCTGATTTCTGGTGCGAGATCTTCAATGACGTGAAAGTCAGATTAAATGCGACATGAGGGAAAAGATCAGAATTGGCCATTCAGACTGCCGTGAAAAAGTTGGATGTAGATTCCATGAGGACTAAAAGTTAAATTTAAAAATTTGGACTAGGGTTGCATTTCCCTGCTGTGTGAATGAACCCCAAGAGGAACTGGATGTGTTTTAGGGACTTCTACTGCTCCCTCACCGAGAACACCACAGGGATTTTTTTTTTTTTTTTTTTACTTGGTTCAACTTAAGTTTTTCTTTTCTGCATCCGACTCCAGTGAGTCACAGCCAAGCTGTTGGAGAAGAAGCTAATAAAGTCAGAGCATAGTGTGCTAGATATTCCACTACCCACTGGACTGCAGCCTAGATATTAAGCTTGGCTTTTAGGTCAGCTGACGTACAAAGTGTGTGTTGTGTTTACTCAAGTTTCAGAATGAAAGGCGCACCAAAAAATACCTGAATAAAAGAGCAGGCTGCAAGAATGTGGGAACTCACACTGGATTCAAAGGAAGCGGAGCTGCCATTGGAGGTAGACACTTTTAAAGGGCTCTTCTCACCGAAGTCCAGCCGGCCGTCCAGAGCTGAGGACGGCCGGCTGTGGGAGGATGATGATGGCCGGTTTCCTGACGATGAGGGCCGTCTGATCAGAGAGGAGCCAGTGTCTTTGCTTTGACACTGCTGGTACACAATGGGAGACTGCAGAGCTGCAAACACACACAAAAGGTCAGAGTTGATGGTTTCTGTTGAGCTGCCACTGGATAACGTGGGACAGTGGAAAATGCCTCTTCCACATCGTTTAGTTGCTTTAACAGCCTGGTTCCCTTTGCATACAATATTGATGTAGCCTATGTACAGAGAGTGGGGTAATCGTTTTCTGGCCTTTCGTTATGATGCCATTTTCCCACAACGAGTTCATCTCTGAAGGGACAAATGGACGCAAAGCAGGCTTCTCTTCGTTTTGCCGTCCTCTTTACGAGGACAGCTGGCTCTTTAAGCACATTGTTGACGTTGTAGGTTCCATTTTCAGCCAGACTTTCTGGGGTGTGAGGGTTTGGCGCTCTGGATAATGTGTCAGATAGATGGATTGAAGTTTCATTTCATGTCACATTTATAATGAACAGTCAGTGGACCACCCAACCTGCTAGCACATGTCTGTTTCTGTTAGCGTAGCAGCTAATACATAACTTTAACTGAAACCAGATGTGATGAATACAGATGTTAACGTTGAGTCATGTGCCCTGATCATACGTGTGACACAACGGGAACCAATAACATCTCTGGCTAAGGATTAGTTAAAGGATTCATGTTTTGCATTGTGTTGGTGTGTGTGTGTGTGTGTGTGTGTCCGCACCTGACAGGAAGTCATTCTGAGCATCCAGGATGTTCTGGATGTGTTGGATCCAGACCTGCTTGGTGTCGACGTTGGCGGCCTGCAGAGTGAAGCGCTCCGATGAGCCGCGAGAGAACATGACGAACTTGCAGGCGTCGTTGTCGACAGTTTCCTCCAGACCCAGGTTGGTCACCTGTGGGGGAGATCCGGTAACAACAGTTATGCCGATCATTCAGCAGCCACTTTGTGTTTGAATGAATGAAAAAATTAATATCTATCCATCCATCCATCGCACGCGTTCAGTCATCTTGAAGTAAAACGCTGTGAACGTCTCCAAGTCTGGCATCAGTCAATGGAACATCTGCCGCACCGACATCATCTACCCACCTTAATGCACTTTTTGAACTGGTAGCCAGGTGTGGATGAGCCTTTCCTGAGCAGTTCACTGAAGATGACGATTTGCTCAAAGAGGAAGACTCTGCGTTCTTTGGATCGCGACAAGACTCCAGCATCTTGCTCTGTCACAAAGAAGGTTTCCTGCTGCAGCAGTTTGCCCTGATTGGCCAGATTTCCCTGCAGAGACAACCAGGGCGGCTTTAAGAGCTGAAGTTTCAGAAGGAGTCTAGTCGGTGGAATGTTGGCACGACAACACACCTCATATCCCTGAAGCCGGCCCAGATTCATCATGTCGTTGCAGAGCTTAGGAACCTCAGACATCAACTCCACAGCTTTCTGTCATGAGAGAGAAAACAGTCCTGCGATCTCAGGAAAAATACACAGACATTCCAGATACAGGCTGGACTCTACACACAAAGTATTCTCTCTCTGCATGATTGATTTGGATTACCTCAATTTGCTTACAGTCCATGCCAGCCTTAGAGCTGTATTTCAGGTAGTCCTAAGAAGAAACATTAGCGCCCAGTTAACAGTGACTCAAACAGGTCGCTTATCAAGCTACAGTGCCTAGAAAAAGCGTTCATACCAGCTTCAACGTATTTTAGGTTTTAGGACAACACAAAGAGTGCAGATAATGAAGAGGAAGAAAATGGGGTTTATTTTAGAAATGCAAGCATGACTGCAGAGTGTGTTGCAAGTACAGACAGTTTGTGTTTGTAACGTGTGTGTTACAAACACAAACACACACGTTTCGTGTTTGTAAAGGGTATGAATGCATTTCCATGCTCTTCACACTGCGTCTGCAGGATCCGGAACATTAAATAGAGAAAGCAACATTTGCCAGGTCACAAATGTGTTTGGTACCTTTAGCAGCAGCTGATATTTGGTAATTCTCTGGATGGGTTTAATGAGGAAATCACTGATGCTCAGTTTGGACTGAATGTCCTGCTGGATCCCCTGGAAAGCAGAACGACACCAACACAGAGATCTAGTGTTTGGTCAGATGCTTCTGACAATATATTAGTCACAGAAATGATCCTGGGACAAGAACAAGTTAAAAAATGAAAATGTTGACATGACTCACTAATAAAAGAACTGAAAATCATGAGGGAATCATGTATGTTAAGACAGACAGGTAATGATAATATAAAAATAAAAAAAAACTACGTACCTCAAAGAATTTGTCATACTCTGCAACGATGTACTCCGATTTGGGTTTATTCTGACAGTAAACCACATACATGTGCAGTCTTCTCTCCTGCAACACAAACATGAAGTCTTCACACAGTTCAACACATGAACGTTAGACATCCTTTCCTGTTTTTACTCACATGCTTGATGAAAAGTTCTGGGAGGAGCCCGTTGTCCTCAACACACTTCTCAAGCTCTCCGACAAAGAACCTGAGGCACACCAGAGGAACGTCAGCAGCAGATACAGACGACCCCTCAATGCTTCCAGCCCCATCTGGGAGACTTACTCTCTGTGCCAGTCATAGATGCGGTGGATGTTCCCAAATACTATTTTCTCTTTTCCCTGCATGTCCTCTGGAACGCCCTTCTCTTCTATCCGCTTCATGAATCCCTGCAGGGAGACAGCAAATGACGGTGACGCTGCATTCTGCTTCGCCTGACCGGCAGCCTGGTCTGGAATCCTTACCTCCACCACGATTCCCAGGTCTTTGACGTAGTCCTTCTCTGTCTGAATGAGCTCGTTCAGGACAAACCTGAACACACAAACCACAGCGTGGACACGTCAGTCACATAATTATCATCTGCAGCGACGCTACGGGTCACAGCAACGCAGAAGAAAGTCGGCCGAGAGTACTCACGTCCGGTGTCTCATAGCTTTGGCTTTCTGGTCCTGTTCGGAGTTCCGTGCCTGAACCGGTGTGTGTTGTTCAGGTGGAGATGGAGGGGTGAAGCCAGGGTACGGTTCCACCGTCTGAACAGGAAAACGAGCAACGTTATTCATGCATGGGGCTACAAAGTCAGCCTTCTGTAAGCTGAAGAACATTTCTAGGTTTAAAGAGACTAAAGTCCCAGCAAGATCTAGATGAAACTCGTCCAGATGTTTATGTTTAGTCGCACTGATTACAGCAACAGTGTCTTTTCACAGGTCTGTCTAAAAAAAAAAAAATCATTCAGATGTCTGCAGCTGGTCCAGAACGCTGCTGCATCCAGGCAGGGTGGTCAGGGGGCTGATGTTTCCGAACAGCAGGGGGCAGTGGCGGTGAAGGGATCTCTTCTGCAATCAGCTGGTAGGTCAACGCCGTCAGCTGATTGCTGAACAGAGAGCAGTGTTGCAGCCAACTTTAAACAAATGTCCTCCAGGAAAACAACCCACTGTGCCTCGATCAAACATAACATCCCACAGCATCTACTGCAGGCATGTTTTACTTATGACGCACAGAATTACATTGCATTCGAAATGTGCAGATTAAACTTTTCTAGCAACAAACAAACTACAGACAATAAAGTCAGAGTAACAATCATACAGTTATTTTGGTTGGAAACTTTTTTTTTCTTTATCTGAGGATGCATGACGTTCGGACAGAGCTCATGGTAATGCACAGCAGTCCACAGAAGGATCATGGTTGAATGAAGAACTCCAGCCTGCCACAAGACTGAAGTGAAACTACACTGACTAGGAGAATCACAGTGGAAGACGATATAAACAAACTTGGAGGAGTCGGCGGCTGATTCCAACCCAGCTAACAGACACCGAGTTTGCTCCTTTACCATTTCATACTTGGTTTTTATTTTTAAGAGTCGTACAAAGTTTTCATCATATACAATAGTATTAATTTACATTTAAGTTAAGGAACTATGGCGATTATCATACTTGTGACTAGAATTTATTGTCACCTTCGCATGTCTACAGAGAAGCTGTGTAAAGAAAGGTTGGTGGCTTTTTGGCTGGTTGTGAGATCAATAAGTTCCCTTCATTAGGACTCCGAAGGGCAATTCATTTACAAGTAGTGGTGACGGCCAACACATTCACACAAGATTTTACGTGACAAGAAGACTGAGCCAAGACAAACGTTACAAAATGAAAAGCTCGGGCTAAAAATTACTTGAACTTCAGTAATACGAAAGTGACCTTAAATCAGGGCATTAAATCTACATTTAAAAAAAACAAAAACAAAACCACTGTCTGTGGGGATACGAGTTTTAATCTGTTTGTTCTACAGCCATGTAGACCAGATCTCCTTCCTGAAGGGAGAAGATTGAAGTGAGACTGCAGAGGATGACTGGAATCCACCAAGACTTTTTGGGGGAGGGGGGCTTTTGACACTGATCTGGGCTTTAATGGGTCCATAAAGCTCCTCAACTCCCAGAGGTGAGGTGAGGTGAGCTTCATGACAGATTCTATCAGACCTTATGAGTCCAAGATTGCTCCTTGTTCTAAAACTAAATATGGTAAGATATTTCGTGGGCATTTGTTCTCCTGCTTTGGACTGAAGATAATTCTGTCCTCTAGCTGGTGACTCACCATCTTGGTTTTAACCAACTTCTCTATGGCGCTAACCAGCTCTGCAGCGCTGGGGACGTCAGAGGACGACTGCAGAGATGTTAGTAAGGATGAAGACTTTGTGAGGAAGACAGAAGGAGCAGCAGGTTAGATTGGAAGGAAAGGAGGAAAACCAAGAGAAGCCAGTTAAAGTTATATTCCATCACAACAATACTGAAAACAAGGAAGAAGAAGAGCAAAGCTGAAAAGAAAATCTATGTAAAAACTCATTTAAAATCTCCAGATGTGGATTTTTTATTTTAGATGCATCAAAAGATGTGATCACTTTTTAAGTCAATAATGGAAATGTAAGAAATGGAGTGTAAATGAAGATTCCAAATAAAATAATGTAAAATCTGTGAAAAATAAATTGAGGTTTAATATTTTACTGGACAAAATGTTGGTGTGAATTCAAAGCTGAGGTGAATAAACTCTCAGAGAAGCCAAAACCTCCTCCTGTACCTTTTCTTCAGAAGCGGAGGGGTCCTTCATGATCTCCATGGGTGGAGGAAGAGGAAGGTGGGGCTCATCGTCTGGCTCTGGCTCCTCCTCCCCACCACTCTGTATCCCAGGAGACTGCTTCGATGGAGGGTTCCCATCCTTGATGCTCCTCTGGTACAGGAGACATGGAACAGCTAATGAAGGATCTCCATCTTATTGATTAGTGAACAGCAGTAGATCATTACGGCTCGAGGGGGGAAGCTAATGTAGCTAATTAAACCATGTGAGAAATTTAGAAATCTAAAAAAATAAAAATAAAAATCTGTTAGATGGAAACTTGGAAACTGAAGCTCCAAGGAGGAGCTTCATCTCGAAGGCGGAGCTAGGTCCACCCAGGTGTTTGGCACAGCTGGGAGATTAAAGGATTTCTCAAATATGCATGAAAGAACCAAGGCAACACTCCAGGTATGTTTTGATGATTACAACACGATGCAAAGCTCAACAAAGTTGATTGTACATGGTACTGCCCCTTTATGTAGGTTTAAAAAAAGCAGCTGCTCATGAAAGCATCTTAAAACAATTTGACATGTCTAAGTTTTTGTTGGCTCCAGTGGCGTTTACGTGACAGCTGCTTGACAAGAAGGACAGAAAGGCTCAGTATTATTCCTTTTAGGAAAATTGCTTTTGGTCAAATAAGCTGCTACTCAGTGGAATCTCACTCTGATGATTATGAGAAATTTGAACAAATATAACACATTTAAGATGCACTTAGTGAAATGACTAAAAAAAAAAAGCTCTCAACACTTTATCCACCATCCCTTTAATAAATGAATAATAAAAATCTAATATCACAATGCCATGAAGAACATTTATTTTTTCAGCTTGTGTTCATTGACCTTGCCAAAGCTCTGCAGATGTCCGACATCTGGACAGTAGAGTGTGACATGTTGACTTTTATATATTCTTTAATGCACAGCGGCAAAGTAAAGCTGTGCATCCGACTCTGAATCATTGAACTCAATTATTGTTGCCCTAATGCTGTAATAAGTGAACCTCATCAGCATGCAGTAGCTCCAGTAAGTGAATGGATCTGTGCTGCAGACACAGATCTGCTGATGCCCCGTTTGTCGCTCAGCTTACAGGGAAATATGATGTGTCCACATCTTTGTTTGCATGTAAACCAGGAAGTTGAGATGTGATGACCCAGGTCAGATTTTAAAGCCAGAGGGGAGTGGTTGTGTTTACTGATGTCAGCTTTAATTGGAACCAGCGAGAACTGACGGTAAGTACCAGTTACAACTGGGTCTGGACACGGAGAAAAGATGCCAAGTCGTCTTTTGTGTGACTTGGGGAGCTGACACTGAACAGCTGACAGAAATTATTTAAAGTTTGTCCAGGGCTATTTTTTTTCCCCCCTCTCTCTGCGTTTTGGTTTTAACGCAAACTTTGATTATGTCAAACTTTTCTAGGGCTGACCTACAAAGAGGCTGATGATCAGCAACGAGTCGAAGCGCGACTACAGATGCCCAACTACATTTTTTCCATACATCAGTATCAAGGAAACGTACTGGAGGCCTGTAACTCTGTGTGCAAGTGTGTGTGTGTTTGTGTGCGTGTGTGTGACAAGCAAATATAATCTCTCCCTCACAAAAAGAGGAACTTTCTTCGTTTACTTTCCATGATGTAAATGTAAATTGAGTTATTATATAGCTTTACAACACAAACACGCATTTATCTTTACACTCTGGAGTCAGTCAAAACAAAAACAACTTTTGAAGAACAAAAGCAGGATAACAGGGATTATTATTTCATTTAGAGACTTTTGTTCATTTTAGTTTTTAACCTTCGTTTCTCCATAAAGTTAAAATGTTTACAGTAAATCTAATATTTTCTTTAACAGCAGATTCAAGCCTCAGGTCTCTCTGCTTACCTCTTCATTGTCCTCCTTTCCTGGCTGACTGCGCTCATTCGCCTTTCCACCACCATCTCTCCCAGGACCAAGTTCTGGAGAAACAGAAGGGCATGTTTTTCTACAGCGATAAAAGCAGCTAACACGTGCATCAACAGGCCAACATTTGTCTGGAAAAAATCCATGTTGTAGCATCAGAACGGAAACGTTTCAGCTTCGCCCCGTTTCCTTCTGTAGACAACTAAGGAGTCCCACCTGGCTTCTTCTGCTTAGTGCTGGGCGGTTTCTTGCCGGAGCTGATCCTGCGGCCTGAACTGGGCAGCCACTTCCACTTCTGGTTTCCAGAACGTTTGGGAACGTTTGGAGAACTGGACTGAATGGAGTTGAGGGACGGCTGCGGCTGCAGGTTCGCTACAGACTCGGTCTTCCTGTCAGAGCTGCTCACATGGTAGTTATCTGAAAACATACACAAAGAAAGAAAAGAAAAAGAAATCAGATTTTTCACATGGGGCAAGTGATGAAATTATAAAATGTTTTAGACATGGAGGAAAAAAAAAAGACAATTAAGCCACCATGTTTAATATTTTATATATTTGTTGATACTGTTTTCCAGCACTGCTTAGGTAATTGTCGTTCATATGTTGAGCTCGTCCAGCTGCATCTCTCTGCCTGACTTGATGCTGGACAGAGATGCAGTCAGGATCCAAAAGGGTTTGAACGTTTTAGACCAAGTCGCTGGATCTATGCTTTTGCCTCCATCTTCATTTCTGAGGCAGCAGGTTTATCATCACAGTTTCCAGTAAAACCAGTGCTGCCAGTAGCCACCAGCATTTGTGAGGGCAAAAAGAATTTTCTATAGGGGTTACAACCAACCATGGCCTTGAGAAAAATGCTCACCAGACCTGAACAAGCAGCAGGTATGTCAGAGGGAGGGGTCACTGAATGCACCGTTGCACAGCATCCTACTGCAGAACCTACATCACATCCCACTGTCCAGAGACTGACCGAAAACGTCCTACTGAGAGCCGGTTAAAGCCATACAAGCAAAGTTAAAAGGGACCATTAGTTGGCAAATTCTTCTCTTATGCAATATGAAGAAAAAAAAAAAAACATCTCCTACGCCTGCATGAACAATAGTCTACGGTCTAAAATCAGCAGCAGCGCAATGTCTCAAAGCTTGTTGAACCTGTCCAGTCACAAGTCAACTTACACTTTCACTTTTCATGGTTAAGGATGGAGACTTCTGGTTTGGAGTGAAGATGAAAGTAAAAAGACTTGCATTTCAGTTTGCTGTGCGCAACAAGAGCTGGGGCACAAGACAATCATTTCCAACATCTTCTACAATGAAAGGCCAAAGTTGGTCTAATATTAGTCTTTAACAGAAACTGATCACTCACCATAAGACACTTCAATGGCGCCACAGTGAGCTCAGAATCAGTCATTTGGTTATTCAATCAGTTGGATACAGACATTTGACTAAACCAATCATTTGATCCCTTACATTTTTGTAATAAATATTTTTAAAATGTACATATGAAAAATGTCTATATATTCCTGAATGTCGGATGTCATTCTGTGTAAAAGTATTCTTTTCTTATTTTTATTGCTTGTTGCTCTACAACAATGAAATGTACATAGTGGCATTGAAAGTTATTTACAGTTTTACACATTTCTTTTGTTTTGATCTCAAACAACAACAACAAAAAAAAATCCATGATAAACAAATTTAAAAACAAAAGTTTTCAAATGACGATTCCATTCATTAGCACAAACAGATCTCCTGACCAACTCTATTTCAAAAGATGTGACCACATATTGGAATAAATACATTTTTAATAATTTTCCCACAGCACCGCATGTGTATGTGGATAAAGAAATTGCAGCTTTATAAAAAAAAATGGGAACATCATGCTCTGTTTAACAGAGAGTGCTCATCTGTTACCATCAGATGAGCACTCTGATTTTAGTCAGCTGTCAGACACAAACATTTCCTGTTGCAAAAACTAAAAACCTACTTCAGTCATTCAGGTTTTGCCGTTTTTAGCAGCTGGTCTTCATGTCCGATGGAGATAAAATAACTCCCATGCTTCTGTTGCGGTGACTCATTACTGAGCTGTGACAGACTCACTTTTTCCCCCTCCCATTCTAATCGCGTCCACATGAGTCACATTAAACTAACTACTAAATGCGATTCCATTTTTCTGTGTGTGGAAAAGGTTTGAAAGTTTCAGTTCAGATGAACTTTGTGATTCCAGTCAGTAACTGGTGAGCCCATCTGACAGTGTGGCCGTCAGCAGCGGTCATGTGCGGTGGATCAGCTGCCCTCTCACACAGCTGCTAGCACAGCGCTGCAGCTGCTGCGATGTGTGCAGGAATAAAATGGTTCAGGCTCAGGTGGGAGTTCTGGACCATGAACCACGGAGCCTCCT
>NW_015114126.1:112245-134227 GCF_001443285.1 Poecilia latipinna
CCTCCTAATGTCAGATGGATTTAAAGATGAAGGATCAACGCAAAGACAAAAAATAAAAAATAAAAAAAAAGCAGCAGTTTGTTTACCATGAGGGTTTTTAAGATAATGGGAAACGTAAATAGGCGCTGGAAACTCAAACTGTCTCTGAATTTAGAACAGGATTAACATCCTGCTGCGGATAATTTGCAAAGAAAATATGTGGAGATTTTAGATCTAACAAATACCTGTTGTCTAAAGATTATTTCTGGAAAAAATACTCCAGGAAAAAAATAAGTTATTATAGCTCATAGATCCAAAAATAGTTTGTTTTTATTTCCCCTCCTGGTTGTCTATGGAGAAAAGGACGACCATTAATGTTCCAGAATGAATGGAGAAGTTGATGTTAAACCCCTAGAAAACAGCAGGAGCAGCAGGAGTGAGAACCAGCTGTTCTTTTGGTTTTGACTTTCTCCACAGAATAATTTGGATGTGCTAATGCTGGTGGCAGCATGACTACAACTGATCATTCTAGTCTTAAACAAATGAGCCAACACAGGGATAAATGCCAACTAACTTGGATGGTTTAAAGCTACCTTTCAGATAGAAGAGGTTATCTGAACTTGTCATTTCACAAACTCTCCCCATCACCATGGAGATCTCAGGGATCCATCCTAGGACCTACTCCATTTCCTGTTCATATAAAAACCATCTACAGCAGCTTTATGCTCATCCATTCACCTCTATGCAGATGTGGAGACAAGCCCCTTCCATCAATGTTAGATGTATTGGATGATAAATGTCACCCAGTTTAGTTTGCCAGTCCCTACTAAAACATTACAACCTCACCATGATGCTGCCACCTCTGTACTTCACAGCTGCAACAATATTCACAGGCTTCCCACTTTTTCCTTTTCACTTGTCAGACAGGACATGTCTCCATAAATTCAGGTCTTCATTCACTTCTTCCATGAATGGCCCATGTTGGTACAGAACTTATCTCACCAGCATCTTCACAATCTCACACCCCAACACATTTATCTCGGGGACACAGATGGCATCTCCTTCCTGGGCAGTACGATGACTGGACATCCTGGCCATTTACTTGCATGTCATTATTTCAAGAAACAAATCTGGTAACATTAGGCATCCAGAGTTACACCCAAGGATAAACCAGAGCTTTGTGGGTATACAATTCTCCTTCTGATATCTTAGCTGTTTTTTTCTTTTTTGTTCGTTTATTCGTCTAACTGAGGTTTGTCTTCCAGTTACTGGGTCGCATTTCTCTTTTATTGAGTCCATCCAGTCCCCCTCCTGTGTGGCAAAGGAAGATATGGTTGCTGGTGTGTTTACTTTATCGGACTGTGTCAGCAGTGAAGCCCAGATAAAACTATTCTAAACATTAGCTGTGCTGCACAGTGCTAAGGAGGTTTTCCACCGACTCCGACAACACAGAACCACACGGCACAAACGGTTTACATATTATATGTAATTTCATCTGTAGAAACATCATCAGCTGGGAACAAATGCATCAGTTCAATGTTCATGCCGGTGGAGACGTTTTCATTCAGCTGGAGGACCATGAGCCTAAAACTCCTCAGCCTTATAAATATGAGAAGATGCCAAATACTCCCGACACAAAATGCTGCTGCAGACATAGCCGTGTGTTGGTAAGAGAGAAGGCAGGTCAGAGGTCACCTCATCACCTGGGAGTGTTCTTTTGTGCTTTCAGCACAATAAGAGCCAGTCACCGAGAGGCTGTGGCAGCTGGCCGACCACAGAAACCCATCAAAACCTCACGAGTCACACCATAACTGAGAACCGTCATGATGTCATCGTCTTCTCCCACAGGCAGAAGTGATACTGCAGAATGCTATAGTCAGCTACTGGAAGAGTCACACACCAACGCAGGGAGACGTTTCCCGTTTCCCCTCATTCTTTGGATGACATCTGAAAAGCTATTTTGCAAAGAGTGAATCGAAACGATAGCCTTATAATCAGACATACATTTATAAAATCATCATCTCTGCACCTGTGGTCTTTGTGCCAAATGTCCCACGCTGCAGATGCACCAGAATGGAATAATTACAGAAGTAAAGAAACCTGAAACTTCATTTCCACAAAGAGCATGGGAGAAAAGTAAATGGGATCCACCTCATTAGGAAGAAAAAAAAAAGTTCCAATATTTGACAGAATTTTATGTGGAAAAACCAACACAAAGTAAAACAAAATTGTAAATGGATGAATTTATACATCGCTTTCCAGTCATACCGAGTCACATCTACCCACTCACAACAACACTGCACAACATAACTGTTGAACAGTGTTGTCGAGTTGCATGGGTTTTATTTAATATCCCTAAATCTAGTGTACAACAAATGCAGTTCTGTTTATGAACTGAGGCTTGTTGACGTTCACAGTTTATCACATGTGTGGCAAAAAGCTAACGACACATCACCCAAAAAAACATCCCTACACTGAAACATGGTGGTGGAAGCACGATGCTGTGGGGATGTTTGTGTTTAGCATGCTCAGGGACGCTGATTAAAGTTTATGGATGAAGCTAAAATATCAGGATTTAGTTAATAGTCAATAAAAGGTTATAACGTGCTACAATGGTCCAGTCAAAGTCCAGACAGCAATTTAACTGATGATCAGTGAGAAGACTGAATAAATAAATAAATGTTTCTTCAAGTTCATATATTTGCATTTCTTGGTTGGCCTATTTGTAAAAAGTAAAGCCCTAAAAATACTGTGTGTGTTTATTAGGCTGAGTGAATTGGATAAGCTGTATGCCGACTGACCAACTGGTTGAACTGGAATCAGACTAGGAAAAACATTGAACATTATGCAGCAGTGTATTGTTTCACCCCCTTAATCTATTGGTTATCACATAGCATCTACAGTGTTCACCAATATCAGTAAGCATTCTGATGAACAGAGATATAATGGAATGCAAACAATCATCGTCAGCAGAGCTCAGTGCCGGGCCTGGTGCTGTGATGTCAGCAGCAGCAGCTTCACTACGACTCCGCACCGACGGTCAGTCAGGTGAGACAACAAGGAAGCTTTTGTTCTGCAGAAACACAGACCATCTACTGTTAAAACTACCATCACTCACTACCTTTAATCTCTCTCTCACACACACTGAAGCAGCAGACTGAACACAGTAGAACAAGGGTTTTTGTCCACTTCATGCACATCTGTACACACCTGATGTCATTTCATAAGAGCAACACACACTTATAAAATGAGTCTACAGCACACAGGCACACCTCATTTCCTGTTGTCTCTTGTTTGCCCCAACCGTTGAGAGCAAAGCAGGACATCGTACCTCCCTGGTGTGGCACGTATCCGACTCAACAGTTTTTAGTTCACATAACTTCAGAAAGAGTTGGTTGATGCCAATAGATTATGTTCATGTAGAGAAATTCAAATACATTTTCAGGTTCTCTTGTTTCCCCCCCTCATTTGCATAGAACTGGGTAGATTCCAAAGTCCCATTCGCCAATGAATGCATGCTTAGTATTTGCTCATGATACTCAAGAAGCCTCACAAATCAAAGATCAATTAGTTAAGAAACATGTATTGAAGATATAAAACATCACTAATGTCTTTCACCTAAACAAAAAAAAAAAAAAAAAAAAGTCTGAAGGGATGTGATCCTTCTTTACAACCAGAATCTTCCAACAAGATTGTTTTTTCCACATTTAGACAGTTGCCGTCAGACTGCAGTTTTCTGGGGGTTCTTAGTAGGACAACGAAAGGCAGATCTTCTCTCATGTTGAACAGTTCTGGTTTGTTCTTTAGCTTTGAGGCATCATCATTATGACCAGTGAGCTGGAGAACCACACACACCGAATACCATTGCTCATCTATATTATTCCTAATCTTGCATATATCATTGTCTGGCCTTGCATCCTGAACCTGGTTGTATTGGAAGAATATCAGTGTTTAAAATAAAAAAAATGGGTACATGCAAAAAAAAAAAGCTCATGATGTCTCAATAAATCATTCGGGAAGTTAAAGATTGGGTCTAGTTCGGTCTTCCAATTGAACAATGACGATAAGCTCACCAACAAATTAGTTTTGGATTTACCATCACAAAGCCCTGCTCTCAATCTCACAGAACAATTTTAGTTACTTCTGCAGGCAAAATTCCCAAAGCTATTGTGAGAAGCTTGTTATAGAAAAGCATTTGACACAAGTCATATTAAAAGGCAATGCTACCAAATATAGAAATGATATGTATGGAAGCATCTAAATTAGACATGTGACATTTAGATACATATTTTTGGGTCCCCTGAATGACATAAGAGAGGCAAACTGTGGTTTGAGAAATATCTGTACAATGTATGTGTATATATGGTCTCATTAAAAAAAAAAAAAAAAAAAAAAAGTTGTACTCTGCTTCAAGCATCATCAAGGGAATGTCAAACTCTAATCTGAAAAAAGGTGCGCCTCCCAGGTGTTCCCGTGGATACGAAGCTGAATAAGACGGCAACCACATGCGACCCAGAGTGGGTGGCTTCATATCTGGTTCCGCCTCACAAACTCTCCCAGTGCTGGCTGGGCTTCCTCCAGCAACCAGGAAGAGAATCAAACCAATTCAGCAGTGATCACACCTGACACACACACACACTGTAATTCTCACATTCATCTAGATGGAATGGATGTGAGTGAAGAAAAAGTTTCATCATGATTATAAATATAGAATGAGGAAAGAACAAACACCACACTCGTACCGCCTTCCTCCCCACATGCTTTTGTGTCAATGACAGGAAGAGACATTAATCTGGGAAGATGACATTCCTGTCATACCTCCCTCTGCTCTCCGCCTTACAAATCTAGCAACCGAAAGCTCAGTGGATACATGTGATGGAGCGAAGGCAACCTCAGAAAGTACAACTGGAGAAAGAAACACTGAAAGTTATTACAGACTGCAGCTGCAGCATGTTTCTTCTTGCATTTGTTTCTGACAAACTTAAGGCAGGTAAATCAACCATTTGCTTACAAGCCATTTACGGCTCTGATTAGATCTACACATTTATGCATATAACCTCTCCAATCTCTGCTAAAAGAGCATCAACCACATACAGTAGCTTAATTTCAGACTTTAAAGTCAAGACTAAAATTGAGTCAGTTGACTTTCTGTGTGGATGTAAATGGAGATTTAAAGCCCTGAGAAATGAATTGGCCTGATGCATTTAAGTCAACACACTGAGTGTGAAAAAGACTTTTACTGAAACTTTTGGAGAGAAATGTTCCCAGTCAGAATGGCAACAGGGGTTACACATGAGCTCACACACCATATTTAGCAGAAACATGATTAACAGTAAGACCTACGTGTGACATGACTGCTGATAGGAATCTCTCCCACTGCTGAGTAATGACAGGATTTCACCTTTTTAGTAGAACTGGTGAAACAAGGGCTGGGTCAAGTCAAATTGATTTAAACTCCCCGGCTACTTATAGGTATACATGTTCAGCTGCTTAAGACAAACAGTGAGTCAACCAACCACAGGAATGTAGATGTTGTCAAGATGACTAGCTGAAGTTCACAGAGCATCAGAATGTAGAAGAAAGGGGATTTAACAGTCTGAACATAATGTAGCATGATGGCTTGTTCCAGATAGACTGGTCTGGAATTCAAAACTGCTTCAGAAATGTTAGACGACAACAGGAAGCTGGGGACAGCGGTGACGGCGGTAGGGGTTTGTCCTGTGGATCGCCGGCTCGATTCCCGGTCTACCCGCCGTCGCCGTTTCTGTCCCTGGGCAAGACACTTCACCCACCAGGCCTGCTCATGTTGGTCAGAAGGGCTGATGGTGCAACATTTGCAGCCTTTCTTCTGTCAGCCTGCACCAGGGCAGCTGTGGCTGCTATAAAGCAGCTGACCATCATCAGCATGTGGATGAGCCCGTTGAGATTTCAGTCGGAGACATAAAGGGTTTTATACATAAAACAGATAATTATTATTTATTATTATTAACAGACTTCTAATTGCACTGGCTCTCTAAAATGTTACTGACAAATTGGGAAAAAAAAAGTTGAATGATTCAATAAGCTTCAGTGTCAGCAGCAATGTTCACATGTCGGGATCAGATTTTGCCATTACTAAGCAATATTGTCTCGACATATTTTTGGTCAACTAGTCTCAGCTGGCCACGGCTTGAACGTCACAGTCAGAGTTGTTGCAGCAGATTTCTTATGCCTACTTCAGGCAGGATAATGCACCACGCCACAAAGCTCAGTCCATCTCCACTGTGTGTACTCCCATGTACTCCATAGTAACCAGATCTCAATCCAACATGGCCTCTTTGGGATGTGGTGGAATGGGACATGCTAACCATGCTAACAGCTACTGCCACAACTGTGCGACACCAACATATCAGCAATTGACAAAAATCTAAGACAACGTGAACTACTTTAAAGTAAAGTAGATCATGTTCAGTTAATGGCTAACCAAAACAAAACAAAAAAAAAAGTAATTACAAAAGATTTGATTTATTATAAACTGCAAACTCTAAGCTTCTGGCCTCACTTGACTCATCGGGACTCATTCTTAATGCTGCAGGCTGGTTCACACATGCACTCACCAAGTCTGGTTGCCAGAGAGTTAATCAGTGTAAAGTTCAGTGCAACAAATTCTGTCTGAATCTTCCTACTAACGCTATGCTCTGCTTGGTGAAGAAAGAGAAAGCAAAGACAAAGCTGTGAAGGAGAAGTTCTTGTGGTCAGAAATGATACTTTGTGACAGGACTCAAAAAGTAGCCTTCACGGAAACTCGTATTACAGGAAACAAGTTTCAGATAAAAAAAAAAATAATAATAAAAAAGGGGGAATTTCCTTCTAAACCTCGAGTCCAAGTCTGCAGCAGGGATTGCGTCCTGGATGATGGAATATTTAATATTTTACAGGGTTTTTATGGATATACAACACCTCTGCTGATAAAGCTAAATGATCAAGGCCTTCGTTAAAGAAAGTAAAATAAACTAAATGTGGCCCAGTTCCCAATGTTTGGGTGTGTGATCAGCAGATCTTCGAAAAACATTTTTGTTTGAGTAGCAAAGTCCAATCAGAATCCGATGCTTCCAGGGTTGAACTGCCGCTTACACATCAGTGGATGAGCCACTTTAGTCTGTTGATTTACAAATCAGGAAGACAAAAATATCTGCTTTTGTAAGATTGAAGAGTGAAACAATAACTGAGCATCAGCAAGTGTGACTACTTCTCTAAATTTTTAGCTTTAGCAGTTTGGAAGCAGGAGGAGAGGCGCCATCGATTACACCAGAGAAACAATTGTTGCTCCACATAAATCAGGGAAGGAATTTCAGGGCCATTTCCAAACTCTCAAGTTAATCATTTTACAGTGGGAGAGGTTAGGATGGGAAAAGCATTTAAGACTGTATCGTAATGAGCTACACTCAGAACCTGCAAAAATTGCAAGACCATTTCAAGCCTCCATCACAAAACACATTAAGGAAGGAGTCGGATGTCTCCTCGTCATCAGTGTTGTCTATTAAGGACCAAAGCAGTGAGTGGGACAAATAAAACCTGCCACTGTTTGGCCTGGAGGTAGTTTCTGCTCTGTAACGATCAACCTGTGTAAAGGTTAGGTGACCTCCAGCTCAGGGTGTGATGTAGTGATAAGTCACTGGTTGGTCAGGGAGTTGGATAAAACACACCACATGTCATGCATCACACTCATTCAACCCAGGAACACATGGAATGTAAAGTTCTCAAAGACAGATCTGATAACCGAGTCATTCTTCAGGTGCCTGCAAATAAAACCGAAAGCATCTCACACCACTGATGCGTTTCACCCTTTAGATCAGCAAGCGTGTCACCAGGTGAGCCAACCTGGCTCAGTTCTTCTCATTATGCAGAGGTTTTGTTTTTAAGGGAAGCTGCAGAGTCTATCGACATCATATGGAGCATTACATAGAAAAAGACAGATACTGTGGCATGGACAGATGAGCCAGCAAGGAGATGCTTAGCCAGTAGGGACTCGTTCTTCTCTTGCTGTGTACAGGTAAAAACCATTTGGTCTTCAGGTGTAACAAACACTAAAATTTGAGCATGATTGTTCAGTTGGTTTAATTATTATTGCCAAAACTTAATTGTTTTAAGGATCTTTACAAGCGAACTGGTTTTGGGCGTATAGAGACCCGAGTTACATTAAGAACAGTTTCATAGAAACCAGTCAAACTTGTTGATTTACATACCAAGCAGCACTTTACACACATGGCTAACATAAAGGCAAAGTCCACAGTCTGTCCTTACATGGAGCAGAGTTGACCTTTGGCTACGATCTGAACAGAAGGGCTTCCATACAAACGTACACACATAGTTGACATCGCTTTAACTGAACAGTTCCACCCAAAGTGAACTAACAAAATGAAACCATTTAGATCCAAGTATATTGTATGCTGCCAGAAATCCACTATGATACTATGGAAGAAAATGTGAAGTCATGCTTGAACCGGTTTCACATCAAAAGGAGAACAATACACCAGCTTCTAAAAATGGATTTATCTCGTCACACCTCCTTAGTCTTCTGTCCTCAGAGATTTCAGGTTTAACACAAAGCAAAGAGGATAATTAGAGTAGAATGTGGTGAGGAAAAGATTTAACTTCACCACAAAGGTGCTTCAATTATATTAGTTACAGCTAAACAACACTGTTCCATTCAATTCTCATCTACCTTCTCACTTTGGGATTTCTCCTATAGAGCTGGATTTCTGAAGATGAATTTCATTCGGGCCATTCAGCAAACATTTGTGAAAGATGTCTTTTTATTTTTTTACTCCGTTTTAGAACTGCAGTCCGTCTATGGTTGTAGTTTGGCAATGGCAGCAGAGGAACAAAAGCATTCAGTCTGAGCAAGTTTAAACCTGACAAAGACGTCGTGGCCCCTCATTGACAGCCATGTCTCATCAACAGCGTGATTGTTCACAGCGCATGCAAGTTCAATACGTTTCCTGGCACCGCTGCTTTCACAAGCTGCTTTCCATACGTCTCACCCAGAAGTTAGTGATAGAGTAAAACAGTGGTCTCAAGCTGAAGTCCTGAAGAAACAACTTTTTCTGATGTCTCTTTATTTGCTTCAGCACACCTGGCTCCAGTATGAAGTGATTAGCAGATCTGTGTATAGAGGTCGACTGCAGGCTAGAGAGGCATTTTCACCATTTGATTCAAGTGGAGGACAAGGGACACAAGTAAAAGTTGCAGGACTTTGGCCTTGAGAGCTGCAGTTTGAGACCACTGTGGTGAAATCAGAACCAATCCTTTAAAACTTCAACAGAATCCACGTCTCCAGCAACGGCCGAGAGATCAAACCCTCTGGAAATGGCCAAGCACTGGAAAAGAGGAGGTTTCAGCTAAAAGCTAAGACACACACATTCACACAGATCGGCAGGCAGTGGGGTCTGAAGTGCCTTGGGGCAACATGTGAGAGGAGGAAGTTGGTATGTAGCCATACATCCAACATGGACGCAGGTCAGGAGTAGCTCTCAGGCTCCCTAGCTTATTTCCATTAATATGTTAAGGTACAAGCATTTGACAGCAGATCAGCACAGCAAGACACTGGACACACATCGAAGCTTGTAATTTTTCCTTTTTTTTTTTGCAGGAGCTTTAATGAGTTCAAATGTTTGAATTTCAACATTTGAGCAGAATTGGGTCTAAAGCTCAAGTCACCTTTCTGTTTACTTTACCAACTGTACTGTAGCGAGTGTTTCCCAGCTCCTTTACCTCTGAGGGGAGTCGGCGTGCGTTTATGAAAACTGGAGAAGCGTCTACAGAATTAGACAGTACCACTAACACAGGTCAGTCTTTACTGAGCTAAGCACAGCACTGTGGCTGGTGGAACAGGTTCATTCACTTTAATGTTGCATTCATTCACTGAAAATAGTCTATAGGTGGTGTAAAATTATCTTCCTCAAGCACACACATATCCAGAAAAACATCAGCATTACTGAAAGAAAGGTCCCGTTTCTATCAGCCAAGTTGTTTGTGACTTTTTTTTTTAATGACTTGAGCTTCCATAAAAAAAAACAGCTTGGGGCCGTTTTTAGGCCCGCTCTTAGAAAACAATCTTTCCAAATGCAAGTGATCCAGAAAGCAAGGGAGGTTCTCACTCCACCTGCCTAAATCACCAGGAGGCTAAAAAAAGCTAGATTAATTCCCACAAAGGAAAGCCTTCAGCTAGAGGAGATCTTGGTCTGAAACGTCAACAGCTTTGAATATGTTCCGACAGCCATCAAAGTCAGAGGAATTCACTGGTATCGTATTTAATATAGCTACACCTGCAAATGAGCCAGCTAATTCCTTTTATTCCCAATCTTTGTCAGGTTTTCTTTTGTGGCCTCAGAACTATAAACCAAAAAAAAAAAAAATCCAAAGAGCCATAGAAAACTAATCCATCCCAACCAACCTGTTCAGGCATTAAGGTAACGCCATCTTAAACTTAAAGTATTGCTTTGGGTGTGGTGAAGTGTGACTCTCTCGCTGCACACCGTTTTTGTGCATGTCGGAGCTAAACCCGACATCAGCGACACTCAGGCAAACTCCTTTTAATCACTTTCCTAATGCGCCAAAACAGTTTGATACTTAGGTGTTTTTTGGGCTGTATATGCAGAACTTTTGTCACGTTTGATTTTTTTCAGTCTCGTCATAAAAAAATAATCCCCACAGATTATGAACAGCAGCTTGGCAGCACATGTCCAGCTGCTGTCTGCAGCTAGAGACTGTGATTGAGGAACTCACTGAAGGTTACTTTAAGAAGTCCAGTAAAGCCAGTTTAAGTGCCTAAGGCTGTGTCACAACACGCACAAATGCACGCACACCATGTGGAGGAGCAGGCTGAACTGCAGGAAAACGGATTGCTCAATGCAACATCTGATTCTCCAATAACTGAAAGTGTCTGCCTGTGTTGCGTCTGCGTGACACAGCTTCCCGTTTAACACATTTTCCATTCAAATTTGTCTTCACCGGAGCGATGGCTATTTATAGAAGAAGAAAACAGTTTCATCAGTTTGTTCACTTCATTCAGTCACTGTCACACACATTATCAAGCTTAAAGCTCTCTTAGAAAGCTGTTCTACACATAATTCCTCACACACAGAAAATAAACTTTAAACACAAAGACACGCCAACACACAGACTCCTCTTGTCCCACCTGAGCAGCAGCAGCAGCACCGGTCCAGGAACCATCCACAGCAACGCTGGGCCTGCTTCATCCTTAAGCACACATCCTACATACACACCTTTCTCCTCACACCTGCACACACGCTCCGACTAGTTTGGGTTGATCACAGGTTGATTAGAGGTGTGTGTGTGCACGGCAGGAATGTCCACTCCACACTGCTGTGATCCAGAGAGAGCGAGCGATGGCAGCCGAGGCTGGAGGAGGAGCCCGAAACCTTTCTGCCCCTCCCTCCCGCCTCCGTCCCACTGTCTCAGACACACTTCAGTTCTCTGGAACAGAAGTCACTGTTAATTACTGTAGTGTGTGTGTGCAGAGCAGGGACTGCAGTTAAAACTCTGTGTGTGGTTTCCATTAAGCTCCTCTTCTCCTTGGCTTGTCCTTTTTGTTGAAGATCTCTACCCTCACACCGTTTGTTAGCTGCAGAAACTATCAAAAGGTAGGAAATACCTTAGAGCTCAGAAACAGAAATGTTTCCTTTTTAACTCAGACTGCTGAACTCCACCAGGATCTCTTGAATCCAAGCAATTCTCCTGCTCTCATGAAGTAGGTTTTGCATTAGTATAAAAATAAATGACACTCAAGTGAGAAGAAGGAGTTAGCTGGGGCTGCTTTGGCAGATCTAACTAACACTTGGAAAAAACAAAAACAAAAATTGCTTTAGTGACAATACCTCCATAGTTTCCTCATTTTAGCCATTTTATAACAAGGCTAAATTGCAGACTAGGGAAAACACTTGTTCATTTAGAAAATTCAAATACTAGTGTATTTAGCCAATATTTCCTAAAGACTCTAGTCCTTCCTCTGAACTATTATAAAGCAACAGTTAAAGAACAGCAACAGCGCCAATCAACCCCCTCATATGTTGTTTTTAGTGACATAATAAAGACTATTGCTCACCCAGCAATGGCTGATTCCTCGTTGTGTGAAGCTATACCCATTCTGAAGCTAGCTAATGAACTGGTCAATGACTAGCACCAGTAACTCAGTAGCCAACAAACGAGAAGGAGGCCACTCCCTTGTGTTACCACTGGAGAAGCTGGAGACTAGCATGTCTAGGTTGGTCACCAACTGGTGGATCATCCAGTCAAATGCTAATGACAGCCTGTCCAGGGCTAAAGCTAGTTTATCCAGGGCTAAAGCTAGCTTATTCATGGCTAATAGCCACCAGAGGGATGCGAGTGTTTGGCCTCTCCAAAGCTAATGCAAGTGTGAATGCCAGTTGACAAATGATCAGTAGCTGGTTTTGGAATGGATTAACATCCTGCGATGAGGAAGTAGCCACCATTGCGTGTGCAAGTCTTACTTGTGGCACTAAATCCATGCCATATTTTTACCCATATTTTTAACCCAAAAGTATTTACTAGAGGACATCTTGATAAACCTTACTCTTTGCTCTCTGCATACATACATTATTTACAGCCATGGCTCCACTAACCTACAGCTAGCCTACTAACTGCCTACTCAGACTGTAGGCAGCTAATGTTGGGGCTAGAACTCTTGTGTTGGTAATAGACGAACACTTGGCTTGGGCGTCAAAAGTGGATGTATCGTTTTATGTATAATTTTACATAATCTAGAAATAATAGTTTGTGCAAAGGTAAATTGTAAATATCTTTGTTTTGGTAGAGGTAGATGTATAGATTTTTTTTTATGTAAATACAATTCTGTTGAACTCAAGTAAGAAAACCTGTCGTTCTACTTCAGCTAATTTGTTTATAAACAAATTAATAAACGCTAGCATATATTTCTGTTTTTACTTTAAAACAAAGGCTTTGGGAATCAAGTAGATTTTTCTAACACCTTGAAAAGACAAACCTCAAAACTACAGCCACCTGTTAATGTCTGTCCTAATGCAGGGGTGGATGTTCAAAGTCTACAATATATTGTTGAAGAACTTTATCACAGTTGTAAATCATTAATTTGTGTCTAATCAGATAAGGTATCAGAAATGTGCCGAGTACACATTCAGACAACAAATACGCCTTTTAGTAAAAATGTCGACACAATATGCACATCTGCTCCACCCTGAGGAACGCCAATAAACTGTGGGCGACTCATGATTTTCTCCAGAAATTCTATCATGTCCATGAATAAGTTTAAATGATTTTGAATATTTGACTGGAATCTGCTTCCTCAGTGAGCTGTTCCAATGATGATGAGAGCTAGCACCATGGCTCAATTAAGAATACATCTCATGCAAATGTTTCCATCCATCACCGAGATAATTTTTAATGATTTATTGTGTGAAAAAGCTTATTCATGTCTGATTTTAATTACATTTTATATTTACTGGAAACAAAGCAATTGTGATTTTTTTCCCCCCCAAACATTAGCAGAATATTTGCACACATTTTTAATTAAAACTAAGATAGCATGGTCTGCTGGTGGTCAGAAGGCCCAACAGGTGGCGCCGCTGCATGGCAGCCTCTCTTCTGTCAGACTGCCCCAGGGCAGCTGTGGCTATGATCTAGTAGCTTGCCACCATCAGTGTATGAATGTCTGTAGTGTGAAGTGCTTTGGAGTCCTCTGGACATGATAAAGAGCTATTCAAGTTCAGACAACTTACCGTTACCCCTGTAGTCACAATAAAGGGGAATAGACATGTTTTTCCATGTCTAACTAGTTCATCATAATGTCAATTAAGAACTTTTTAAAATTCAGTTTATCTACTTGACACCAATTTATAATAGGAAATATGACAAAATGAGTTCAATTTGTCAATAGTTTTGTCCATTCATGGGCCTGAGCTCAACAGGTTCATTAATAAAGCTCAGACCCAATTTGACCCTCTTCGGCCAAGTCTGGGGGAATGTTAAGGTACTTCCGAGCTAAAGCGGATAGGTGGTTTCTCCAGTGAATTGTGGGTCTATGAGCCTCTGGCAGAGCCCTTTTGATGCAGAGAGACAGCAGTTCTACTTCAAGTTTCACACCCATCTCTAACAAGGAGAACAACTAACCAACAGATGAAGCTTATTTTAGTCGCTCGTATCCAAAACCTTGTTTATGTGCTCATGACCCATGCCTCGTGACTATAAAAATCAAGAGCTTTGCTTTCTGAATCAGATTGCTCATCGCCACATCAGGCTTGGGCAAAGCCAGTATTACAGCAGACAAAGCCCCAATCTGTCTCCTGCTCCGTCCTGCCAAAACTCGTGAACAAGACACACGGACAGTTTAGCTTTTCCACTTTGAGCAGAGAGTCGCTCAAAACCCTGAGGCACCGGTGCAACCTTTTTAAGGTTTACATTCTGCTGCAAAACACCCCGGTGCACACGGAAAGCCGTGGACAGAAGACCGCAACAAAGTCACATTTTATGCAAATCCCCAACATCAGGTTCACAAAGCAACCCTGAAGAGTAAAGAGCTTCTCTTATACAGAAACAAATTTAATGCAAATGTATATTCAGATTTATTTCAATCCAATAAAGTCAGTCAGGTTAAAAGTCATTTACAGTTAGGTCCAACATAAATAATGATGCCAGCAGATTTAGATTTATAATAATTTTCATTCCAACAAGGAGTTATTGTCTGATATAAAATCAAAGTACAACCTCTTTAAGGACAATAAAACAATATAAAGGGAGTGTCAATGATGATACCAGAAGGCTGAATTATCACTTTCTCCGTCCAGACTAAACATGGAGAGACGGTGCAGAAAAACAACTGTTAACAGAGAGCACCTCCAGCAGATCCAGGATCAGAAGGAACGACAACCTGCCATGACAAGCACACTGAATTCATTCTTTAAATTCACCAACTTTTTCCCTCTTCAATAAAAGTGTATCCAATTGCCCAGCTCTGGGTTCCTGTGCACCAGAGAGTATTGGATTACAGCAGACTTGATGACTGTTTTCAGCCTAGCTGCTGGTCCTCCAGCAGGGGCAACAGATCCCGATGAGCTCTGCTGCAGCAGAATCAGGAAACGCGCGAGGACATAGCCTAGATAAAGAGTTTCAGCAGCACCGTTTCACTGCAGTGTCCCATTTTATTCACCTTCCACTTCTGATGACGCTCCCCAGCAGGAAGCGGCAGACGTTAGGTGTGAAAGCTTGGACTGCAGCTTCCCTTACCGCAGTCTCATGACTAAGGCAAGAGAGGCAGAAACTCAGACAGGCAAACAACGCCAACAGTTACAAACCACCCTGACTTCATCCGTCAGCCAGTTTGGCTAATCCAACCCTACCGTCACAAACAAGTGCAGCTGTATTGCATCCGGCTTTATTCTTGCTCCCGTTATAAATGCAGGCAGAATGTTTTGTAGATTTTAAACATTTTCAGATTTTCCACTAGTGGAAAAGCTGCTAAAAGAAAAGGAAGCTTTTCAGCCTGAGGATGTGAAGAGCGAGGATTAAAGACATGCCTTTTAATCCGTCTCATTCTTTCACTTCACTTTAGAGTTTTACAGTCTTTCAGAGAGGACAAGGAGACCTATTTTATGAAGCAGTCACAAGACACCTGCTGCCCAGCTACACACACACAGACACACACACGTCTGAGCTTAAAGAAGAGTTTTGGTTTGGGTTTTTAGGATAAGTTACTGAAGTGTTACAATGCAGTTAGTCATGGAATGGTTGTAAACACAGAGGTCAAATACAAGACATCTCAACACTTTTAGAGTGTGTGTGAGCTTTTCTAAGCATAATGGCTGCTGTTATTCCACCTGCAACTCCACTGACACAAGGTAACCACGTCATTGACAACAGCAAGAAACAATATGACTGTGGCAGGTAAGTCAGTTGATCTTACCGTGTGTGTGTTGGTGTCAGAGGTTTTCGTCTCCTGCAATGTCAAATATTGACCTGTTAAACCCATAACCCATCTAAAGCAAGGCCTGTTAAACCACAAAAACAACTGGGCCTGGCAGTGAGAATGTTTAGAGCAGCTTGGTTCAAAGTCCTGATAAGACGAGAGATGAACCTGATCACTGCAGCTGAGGACGGAGCAGTCAGTTTCATCAACAACCTTACCTTGGTTCTGTAAAGCACAGCCAGTATGACAAAGTCAGCTTTCCGTCACCTGAAGAACATTTCTGTGACTAAAGGACTAATGCCTCAGTAAGATCTAGAGAAACTCACCCATGCATTCATCTTTGGTTGCAATGATCACTACAGCAGTGTCTTCTCAGGTCCGCCTAAAAACATAATTCAGTGAACTGCAGCTGATCCAGAATGCTGCTGCTGCTTTTGTTCTCACTAAAACCAGGAAGGTGGAGGACATCACCCAGTTCTAAAGTCCCTACACTCAGAACAGACTTTAAGATACTGTTAGTTTATGAATCAGTGAACGGCTTAGCACCACAATACATTAAAGATCTGCTGGAGTTGTATCAACCTTCCAGACCAATCGGGTCTCCTGGTTCTGGTTCTGCTCTGCATCCCCAGAACCAAACATGGAGAACCAGCGTTCAGCTTCATCATAAATCTGGGATAAGCTTTCAGAAAACTGCAAAAAAAGCTGAAACACTGATTTTCATTAAATCAAGACTAAAACCCACCTGTTCAGAGTTGATTTTGGACCATAATACATGAAACACTAACCAACATATTTAATGTGTGTTAATGATTTTGAAGATTGCTCTTGACAAAATGTAATGTTTGTTTCTGGTTTCTCAATTAGTGTTTATGACCTTTTACTTTTGTGTTTAAGACGAAACACTTTGAACTGCCTTATTGCTAAAATGTGCTATACAAATCAACTTGATTGATTGATGCAGGAGGAAACCGATGCTGCGTGTCCTGATGCTTCCCTGCCTTCTAAATGGAACATGTAATGGTGGGATTCAACACGGCTCAACAGCACCATCTGCAGGACAAATACAGCCAACAGGAAGGACCGAAGAAAAAACTCAGATCTCACGTTTCACCAGAGTACAGTGGTAACCATAGAAACTATTGTGGTAGATAGACAATGTTCACTCCCCAGTAATAAGATGTCAGAAGCAGACCCTTTAAGTCCTACAAAATTTATGAATTTAAGGCAGGAGAAAATACAGCTCAGTTCTTCAATGCCGATTGTCCAAAAGACAAACTGAAGGTAGTAGTTCATATAAATTGGATCATTTTTATGCAACGATTTTGTCTCTAAAATATATTTGACATAATGCATATCAGGTTGCTGCATGGTGCTTTGCACATTCTGAGCATCGCTGCTAGCAGACCGTGAGCAGGACTCTCCTGATAAATGGTGAGGAACAGTTCCTACCTTTCCCTGAGCCGAAGAAGCAGTCCATCTCAACACTGGACCGAGAGTGAGAGACGCAGAGAGCCGAGCTGGGGACCAGCCCCTCCTGAGGCGGGCTGCGCTCGGTGGTCCGGACCAGACACCAGCCGGGCCGCTCCGTGGGCCGCTCCAACAGCTCTACAGTCTGGCCTGCAGTGGACACAAGAGAGATGGTCGTCTCACTTTAACGTCATTAGAAACCGATGCCTAGGAGGAAGGTGGGAGCGGGTCTCACCTGTGCTGATGGACAGTTCTGTGCTGCATCCTGCTGTGAAGTCCTGGAGGACCACGGTCAGCTCGCACCCACCGGAGAGCTGCAAACAGAGAGAACCCGCATGTCACAACCTGCAGAGCTAGCACCTGTTCCGCTGACACAGCACATGTCCAGGTTCCTGCTCTGGAACAGAGACAGATCCAGAATTCAGAAACCAACAGCTTCATGCAGCATCAGAAACAGCTTCACTACAACAGAGGATCCCTCCTCTCCAAGCATGAGAAGTGAGAGGTGCATGTTCTGCGTTATTAGGCTCACTGAATGGAAAACAGCTTAGAAAGAGATTCTGCAACAACTCCACAGGCTGACCTCCAGCCCAAAATCACTGCCAAGACCACCAAAACACTGAACTCTAAAAGATTAATAAGTTGTCTATTTTTTTTAATGCCTACTATAAAGATGCAGAGCCTTTTGCTGACTAATTTCAGTTTCCTAAAGATCTTATCTACCAATTCTGATTGGGACCAATTTTTATTTTATTTTAACAACTTAATCCATTAAAGATAAAATGTAGGTTCTTTTATAGAGGTAGCCATTTATTTAATCCAACACAAGAAGAAATTAAAAGGTCATCATGGTGGTGTGGTTGAGCGGTGCAGTGTTGGGGTATTGTTGATCGGCACGTCAGCAGTATTGTTCAAGTATACTTCATTTTGATTAAATGCTCACATGTTATCCAATGGGTCTGGCTTCCTCATGACAGTTAAGGAGCTGATGTTGTGTAAACTCCTCTAAAGCTCAATTTTTAATGTTTCACTGAAACAGATTTTAAACGATTGTCTTGGTACAGCTGTTTGTAGTGACGCGAGCAGAAGTCAAATTAAACAGTTCCATGTCATACCAAACAACTTCTGGTTTTACTGGATTTCAGTCTGCCACTCTGCATCCGCAAATACACGTTTTCAAATTATTAATACAGCATACCCAAATAAAGCAAAATCTAAGGAGGGTATAATCTGGTTTGTACAGATTATATTTCCACTGGCATTTATGGTAAAAATTAATATAAGCCCAAAGCATTGGGTCAGGCCTGACCACATCAACTCCACCGAAATATAACAAGGCTTTAGGTCCAGCAATTTGTAAAAAAAAAAAAAGTTTCCACAACTAAATGAGTCTAATTGTGGAGCCAGTCTTCAACAGCCAAGGACTAGCATGTGCTCACTGTGACCTCTGTAACCCATGTTAATGTTTAGCCCCGAGAACAGGAGAAGGAAGCTGAAGCACTCAAAGTCCTCATAAGCTGTGCATCACCGTGTCAGCTTCATGGCATTGACATATGCTGGTCTTTAGCCACATTAACCTGGGAACCAACACACACACAGATGCCAGCCCTCGGCATTTACACCCCAGTTACATTAACAGACTGATCAGGCGGTCGGCCTGGATAACATGAAGCCCAACAAACCCTCACCATTTATTCATCGGTCTGCATAGGCAGAGCAAAACGGTTTTATGACCCATCAATAAGGCTCGGACTGTGGTAATATATATATATATATATATATATATATATATATATATATATATATATATATATATTTGACTTATAACACTTTAAATATTAAATATCTTGTTTCTGATAGTGACTCAAATTAATTAGATATGCGTCATGTAACAACCGGTGAGGACTGCAGAGCTGCTTAAATCTGACTACAGGAGAACTAATTGAGACGGGAGATGTTTCAGAACTGTGTCCGTCAACAACATTAAATCTCCACTTTATGTTTCAGCCAACATAAAGGGAGCACATCTTTCAGACAAACAGGATGAATAAACTGGACAAACTGCTTCAAAGTGTAAGCAGTGCTCAGGTTTAATTGAGGCCAAGTCGTCGTCCTCCATTTGCTCCATTTTCTCTGTTTTGGAAAATGTTAGGTAGTGTGTGAGTGTATGTGTGTACGCCATAGTGTGAGCTGGGCTTAAGATCTCCTAGCAACAAAGACTGTTGTTTCTATAAAGGTGCAGGTGAACTTCTACCTGACAGATGGCCCCACACACACACACACACACACACACACACACACACACACACACAGTTGTTTTCAGTCCTTCTGGCTGATTAGAGCTCAGTTCATTCAGGTCCGAGTCGCTGCGGTTAACAAAATTGTTCCTGCACAAATTTCAAATTTTTTTTTGTTTTTTTTTTGTTTCAATGTTTAGTTCCATCTCTGTTCACTTGAAGCTTTTATATAAAGCATAAATACAAAAGTTCAGTTTGAACATAGTAAAGACTTTACTGCAGTGATCTGGCCTTAAACACCACCGACTGCATAACATGAAATAATGGACAAAAGTCGACATCTAATGGACAAATTAATGAAATGAATAAGCAGTTGAAAGGTTGGCTGGATGAACTGATAGATGGTAGGTTCTTTTTAAGACTTAGAGTTCTCAGGTAGGTATGTACTGTAGGTGGATAGATGGGGTTAGAGTTAGGGTAGGTCATGGGTTGGTTGATAGATGGATTTTTGTTCCTACACATTTTCTGATCCCTTCAGAATTCCTTTCAAAAAGATACTTCATCACAAAGGGAAATTAAGCATCTTAACTCATATCATCCAAGTACCTTCAAGAAGTTGATGTGGATGGTGAGGGATGGACGTCCAGTACCAGTCAGTCATGCCACAAATCTGAAGCTATGCTAATCCACCTCATTTACTTTTACTGCTCCCCTTTAAAGCTTGTCTGGCTGTTTGGTTAGCAAGTGGATCCTCACCCATCCTGCTCTGAACCCATGAAGCCTCCTTATCAGGTCGTCTGGGATTTGGGGTCAAAGTTCACCTATTTGAGCTTAAGACGATAATCAGCTGCACTTGCAAAAATAGCCTGTTGCCATAGTTATGTATCATAACTGTCTGAAAGTAAAAAAATAAAAATAAAAATACATAAAGACCAAACATCCTTCCAGCTTCACAGCACCCAGAACCAGAGCCTCAGAATCCAACATGCAACATCTCAACCAGACATTGCGAACAAAAAAAGAACCAATCAGAACTAACATAGCAGAGCCACTACCACCCTGCTTACGAATCTAAAAATGTTGATCTTGTAATTTTCTGGGAGATGAAGCTTCAGAGCTGGTTTTGTCACGTAATGAACTCTGAAAACCCAGAAGTGTCAGCTAAATATTTATAATATTTGCCTTATAGTTGAAGGTAAACCGTTTAAGAAGTGAGGCCCTCTGAATGAGAAGGAACATTCACCAAATGATGTTTTGTATTTTACAGTTTTGGAGTCTCCATTAACTACAACTCTAATTGCACTACTACCGGCTGTTGCAATCATTCTCCTCACCAGCTCTGGGACAAGAGTGTTTATACATATAAAAGACAATTTAAAAAAATAAAAAATATATATATATATAAAATCGTCAAGGCCTAAAAACCTGCATTTCTTCAGTATTTTTGCACTGGTGCCACTTCATTGGCTTTCGGTCTAAGACTACGGTAAGTGCCTTTTAAAGCAGACTGAAGACGTCTCGCTGCTTCAGCACTGTGACCGACTTCCACCTCCACCATGTTTTCAGACCGATCAGACCGGCTTGCTTTGTTTGAGAGAGTGGGAATTGCACTCTGCCGTCTTGTCATATGACCCTCCTCTGCTCACTCCAAACGTGTGTGCACATGAAAGCTTGTGACGGTCACATGTTTCAGTAGAAGACGGCACAGTGATGACGACCTGTATGACATCAGTGTCATTTACTGATGAAATTTATTTATAATAGACATTCTGGTGTGGTGAACACACCTAATCAAGTTTTGTGAATTTTTGAAAACATATTACCCATGTTTTCATTTCCTTTTGTCCGAACAAATGGACAGAAACACTTGCAGTATTCAACATGACATGTATTTTCCCGACAAAGAATTTATTACTAGATCTTAAGAGTAAGCTTCTGTTTTCATTATGATGTTTTAAAAAATTCTTTGACATAAAATAAAGGTTTTGTTGTTGTAAAGATTGTTTAATGTCCTATTAATCTCAATTTTCAGGTGTAACCCACTTAGTATGCTATGAAATCAGGTCAGTAACTCTGGTAAGGAATGAGAGCTGGAAACTGAAAACTTATTGCATTTACTCTTTCGCCTCACCTCTACGCTTTAACCCAATAGATGTGCTAGAAGATAACTTTCATTGTAAAATTTCAGATATCATTAATTCCATTGCTCCAGTTGAAGTGAAGGTCGTTTCTGGTAGGAACAAGTCTCCATGGAGATGTGTGCAAACAGATCTGCAAGAAACCTTTGTCACAGGGCTGAACATGAATGGCATAAAACTCAACGTCACGTTTATTATGA
>NW_015114126.1:137570-152126 GCF_001443285.1 Poecilia latipinna
CACTATGTGTTTTTGTATCAAAAAATGTTAAATAATTAGGTAATTATGGTGTATGTTGTTGGAAGACACTGTTGACAATATCCAAACACATAAATATAGTCTAACTTTTTTATTTTATTTTATTTTTTTTTAAAAAGGTAAGTACAAAAAGTTTAAAAATATTTTTTTTGCACTTCAGTCAAATCAGTGAATCTTCGATCAGGCTGTGTAATGCTGGTCACATTCAAAGATGACCTAAAGTAGACCTAAGCAGTTGCTTGGGGCATCCCAGACATTCACAGGATCCTCATGAATGCTTACATTTAGACACAGAGGGTAGACCTGAAACACTTTTACATTTGCTTGTTGAAAATGACGATACTATTTGATTTAATCCCACCATCTGGGGACGCAGACGGTGGGATTCACACCCTTTGCCTCGAATCCATTTCAATGCCTCAAGTATAAACGTATGGCTTGGGAAACCCTGCTCCCAGTTAGGGTTCAGAGTTTAATGGAGGCATTTTAGAAAGACCAACTTGTCAAACTCAGTTACACTGATCCTGAATGACAAAAAGAATTAGACTTGGGCCAGAATTTGATTAAGACTAGATTAAGTATGTATGCATTTAGACATAAAATGAGCTGGATCCTAATTGACATTAGCGCAGCTAACTGAATAGGTTCCTACTAAATCAGATCAGTATTATTGGCTTATATTGCAGTGAAGATATGAAAGACAAGGTTCACCAAAGATGAAAACAAAGAGCTTTAGTGAATATTATTAATAAAAAAAACATCTACCAGCTGTCATATGACCTCTCTAACCCACACAAACACACACGCTCGCACCGTTTGAGGTTTCTGAGAATAATTCAGTGCTCCAGCAGCTTCAGGTTTCTAGTCAATGTGAGGAATAAGAGCCGACACCCAGCAGGACTGACCCCACTTACTGACACGGTGGGAGTTTTACGTTCTCTGGAGGCATCATTTCTATACCGACTTCGGATAACCAAAATCACAAAGAATGAAGAGCGACAGTCCACTAAAGCAACTAAAGCTTCAAGTTGATTCATTTAAGATGCAATACCATGTCAGTGATGCCGAGAACAGCCATCTACATAAGTCACATACAAAGGTGTTGAATGTAAAACATGCTTACAGTTGCTTACAAACTGAAACTGGACAGAATGTCATGGAACGATCCCCCCAGGTACTGAAGTGAAAATATATTGTACATCCAATCACCAGGTTCTGTTTGGACATTTCAGTGGTGAATCGAGTTAAGCTGATCGTCTACGGCTCCACATTTCCACATTGGACCTGTTGGGGTGAAGTCAGTATAGAACAAACAGTGCAAAAACCCGAATATCAGAAACGCCAGCAGTCGCATGTACACCACCACGGTGCCATAAACATTCAGAGATGCCGTGATTAGAGTGTCCCAACTCTGAATTATAAAGCCCGTTTCAGCCGTTATCAGCCTGCAGACGAGCCCCTCTCTAAACCGCCTCTGATCTGCCACATATCACAGATTATATAATATTGCACGTCAGTTTTAAAGCAGCATCGTAAAAACCGAAGGGCGTGTGGAGTGGAACTATGCAGGGCTGATAAAGAGTTTCACATTGAGTGTGAGACTCTCCAAAGGGTTTGACACAACAGAAGGAACCCCCCGCTCATTTCAGCATGATGATCCACCATAGTTCTCATGTGTTTTTATTATAAATCTGACAGTCAGCTGGTCACACAGACCATTTGTAATATAAATCTTACTACATTTAAAACTCACGTTTCAGACACCAGGTGTTGCTTCTGTGCAAAGTTCTGGGTATTAAATGCATCAGTTTCCATGCCCTGACATGGATAAGCTTCAATCCAGTTAATGAGGCGATTTATTATTATTATTATTAGAAAAAATGCAGTTATTCTCATATTGTTTAACAGAAAGCTACAAGTAGCATCAATCAGGGGGCGGAGCCTGGGTAGAAGCATGTCAAACAATAAAAAGACAAAGACGGTGATGGCTGATAAGATGGGGGTCAGACACTGGGTACATGTTTCCAACACTCGAATGAATGAACAGCTTCCACAGCTCAGGAAAATGCATCTATTCAAAGCCATTTCCAGGTTTCTGTACTGTGTAAAAAGTAGAATAAAAAAAAAAAACAACATAAAACTAAACCATCCATGAAGAAAAACTTTTCCACAAGTCACACCTTTCCTGTATGAGTCAGTGGGCTAATTTGTTTTTAAAGCAAACAAAATGTGAAAATAAAAAAACGATACAACAATGTCTGAATTGATTTTAAAACTCATGTTTCAGACACTAGGTGCTGAGGTAAAACAACAATAGCATGCTAGCAGTGTGACTAAAACGGCAGCATGATGGATTATATACAGGCCTTGGATAAGTATTCATAACCTTTGAACCTTTTCACATTACAAGCTCAAGCTTCACTGCATTCATTGGGGTTTTATAGGTTAGACCCATACAGAATACTGCATAGTGGGAGGAAAATGATTGTTTTCAAGATGTTTTTTTTTTTTAACCATAAATTTAAATGTGAGGCGTGGATTTGTGGCGAGTCACCCAGAGTCGATACTTTGGGGTTTCTCTCTTCTCCCACATGTCTGCTTTGTGGCCTACACTGCAAACAGGACTTCTTTCCTTTAACAGGGACTTTCTTCCTGCAACAGATGCTTCCATCTGAGCCTGTCATTTCTGATGGATGTCCATGTTTCTATTATGTCAGATGTTTCCCATTTTAAGAGGATGGACTGTATAGATTAGATGACTTTTGAAGTTAAACAGTCACTTGTTTTACACTTTGGTGCATACGGAGATTCTGGACCTTCGACTACTAAAAAATGATTGTTAGCTTGAGGCATGAACTGTGGTGAAGTTTGAAACTATTGGATGTTTTGGATGTTTGGCAAATGACGTATGATGGCTCAATGAAGCTTACTAGACATTGTGTGCACTGTAAACAGCACCTTGGGAGCAGGGCCATGACATCTTTACTAATGACAAAAGGTCATATAACATTGTACTTGCCTCCAATTTTAATCACTCAATATTAGGAAGTGTGGCCAACACGGACTGAACGGCTTCCTTCACTACCATTACTGAAACTACATGCCGACTACAATTCAAAAACAGAGCAGAAAATTAATGTCATCGTTCAGAACTTCTCCTTCTGTTCGCTGATTAGACCGGCTGAAAGAAGAATAGAAATCCCAGACGGAGCAACGAAGGGAGAAGAAAAGTAGAATTGCCGAGGACGGCAGTGGTCAGGCTAAAGGTGACTGGTTGCTCTGGACTTTCTGTAAGTGTATCAGATTAAAGGGGGTTTACCATAGTACATGTCACACGTTGAGTTTATTTATTTAAATGATTGAAAGCTACAGTTATAAGCCACTTTGTGTTGGCATATCACTTCAACTACCATCAGAACACAATGAAGTTTGCAGTTCTAACAATGGGATGAGAAAAGGTTGAAGGGTATAAAAAGTTGTGCAAGGCACTGGGGATGCTCCTTCTTCTTGCATATCGACTGCATACATTTTGCACATTTCAAATCCTTCTAATAAAACTAGCATTAGGGTTCTTAGAAAAAGACATTTACTGAAGTTGGTGAAAAAGGAACAACGTTTGTACTTGAATCTGTTCTGTAGCATCCATCAGGTTTAGATTCAGATTTCTCAATGCTCACATTTCATTCATCCTGTCTGAGTTTAATAACCCATTTCCTGTCTGCCTGCTGCCTACACACACACCAAGTATTAATCTACTCTGCTATAGTAAAGCTGGACTTAAGTGAATGGAAACCTCAACATTATAGACATGGAAGGACCTCAAAAAGAAACCCAAAATCTCTTACTATAAAAACGTAAAACTAAATTGATGATATGCAATCATTTCGATGTTTACAATCTCGACTGTGGCAAAATAATTAAAAAATGAAAACCGCAAGTCATCTTCAGACTAGAGACTATGTCTCTAGTCCTGTGCAAAGAGGACTAGAGACGCATTCAGGAGAGGAAAAACTGTCAAGGCGTACATCTGAGGTTCAGCCTGATCAGACAACCGGTGTAAGAAAGAGGAGCTTCGAGCTCTTTCCTACGAGACGAAAAGGATTGAAAACCGTTTCTACCTGTAGGAGACCAGTCCTGCTGGAAAGAGAACATCACAGTTCTCAGCTGTATCCTTTAAACACAGTTCAGTTTCTATACAGCTTCTCCCAGAAGAACAGTTTGACATTAAAGCAGACGAAAACAACAGCAGCTCTGTTTGTTTAGTCTGAGTTCAGTCCAGCAGTTTGTACTCACTCTGCTGCTCTCCTTGAACAACTTAAAGCTCATCCACTTTGGCATGTCGGCCTCGTCTCTTCCCCCTCTCTGTCGCTCTGTCCTTCTGACAGCTCTCTTCGCTGCGTCTCTGCCACACACACACACACACACATAAACACGCCCTCATGCACCCTCTGCCTCAGCCTGAACAAACAACCGTTGCTTTGTGTTTGATGACAACACTATTCTGCTCGCTGTGTGTGTGTGTGTGGGTCAGTGTGTTCACATTTCTCCCACTCCATGGAAGCGACTGAGGCACTAAAACGCTTCCAACTGACAGCAAAATAAGTGTGTGTGTGTGTGTGTGTGTGGAAATGGGAAGGGCAAAAAAGTCATATGAGCAGCAGATGGTTAAAGTACAGCTTCACTTTGAGCTCAATGAATCTGATTCATGAGAACATACATGTCAACAATCGCTGCCTGTGTAGCAGAGTCTAATCGGCACACTGCAGCACCAAGAAAGGCCATTTTTTATTTCTAAACCGCTCACTGGAACATCAAATTATAGGCCAGTTCTCGCTTATGTACAGGAGAAATTCTTTCGGAAAATGGGTTTTTGTTGCATTCATCCGGCAAGAAATTTGTCCTACTACTTTAAGAAGTAAAAAAAGGAAATAAAAACGAGTCAGTCCATGAGGGCCGATTGGCTCTCATGGGTTTGTGAAGGTGCAAGATGCATTTCTGTACAGGAGCTGAACAGCAGGTTTGGGGGTCAGCTCTATCCGGATGCATCGATATTAATGACCCTCATCGATTTTAACATCTGTGAAGTTTTAGGTGTTCTGGGTTCTTTACCAACTTTGGAAGCCGACCGCTCCCGAGACGATCCATCACCGTCTACGTCTTCTCCATTTGCAGATAATGATTCTCACTGTGGCTCACTGAGGTCTAAAGACCTTAGAATGTCCTCTCAGTTAGAGATGCACTAATAAATCGGCTCCAATATCCTTCATGTTGGGAAAACGTGAGCAGCAGAAGCTTGAAGCTGGTGTTTTCCGATCTTATCTACCTCAGCTAAGGTCTAAAAACCAGCCACTGTCCTCTCATTCTTTCAACTTCATGTTTATGCTCTTGCATTATTCATTACTCTATGATGTATGCAAGTATCATTTGCATAATCCAACTTTTAGACTTCATTGTATCTGATGAAAGTGCATCAAGCTCACAAATAATCAGTATTGATTGGTCCTGGGTAAAAACAACATCATTCGTTATTTTCAAACTTATTTTTCAGGAATGTTGAAGTTTTTCCCAAAGGTGAGAACTTAAATTCGTTCCAGATTCATCCCAGAGATTTTTCATCCAAGTTTGAAGGAAATAAAGATGGAAGTTGTAATCCCGTTACATAGTGACACACCGTGCCGTCCTGCATGTCCCGTCCACTTACACGAGGTAAACAAGTGGCATTGGGTTTTCAATTGTTTTTTTTTTTAGGCATTTTGGTTATGGTACATTTAAAATAAAATGTTACATAAATATATATTTTTTTCTGTACTATGGTGGTCCAGACATTGGTGGGCTCCTGTTCCACACAGTGGCTAAGGTTTATAGAGCGTGGCTCATAAAAAAAAAAAAAAAAAGGCAGGAGCTAAATAAGCATCTAGAGTGCAGTACTGGTGGCAGAGGAGCCATGAAGACTGCCAAGCTTACAGCCACTGGAACGATGCTTTAAATAACACAGACCGCAGGCTGAGCCACAGCCGCCTCATTACACTGGAACACGTCACAGGAAGGAGAATCCAGTCGTACGGAGGAGGCGAAGGCTGCGGTGGGACATCAGCAAAAGAATCACAGAGCTGAAGTACAGTAAAGTCCAACTCAGTGGCTGGTGCGAGTCCTTCGTGATGATCATAGCAGCTTCATCATGTTCACACTGAACATCTTGTTAATGTGAAGCAACTGAAGCTTCAGCTAAAAGCAGCAGACGGAGCAAGGAAGGAAAAAACAAAAAACAAAAAGCCGTCTAGGTCACAAACTCTCATAGCACAGTCATCTTTAATGACTTTTACGAGAGCTGGACAATTCCACGTCCGTCACTAGGACCGACCCAGACATTACCACACAGAAATCAGATTATAAACTCTCTTCCTTGTTGTCTACATGGAGAAGAGCAGCAATGGAGTCAATGTAAAGGGTACAACCCGCAAAATTAGACCTACTTAAGAATGTAAGGAGGCATATGGGTCAAAAAGAACTATAAAAAAAATTAATGCAAAGTAATAATTTTGGTTTTTATGTTTTGTTTTTTTTAACCACACCATTTGTTTATGTGCTGGTTTACTGCATCAACTTCTGCTTGTGTTCAAAAGCAGAGAGCAAAATCTGAAGTTTGTCCTCCAGATTTTAAGACTACGATATTTTGACTCCAATCATTTCATCCATTGCATTTTTAATAGAAGGACTTTGATAAAGTTTAACAACTGTAGCAGGATTTTCATGGGATGCCGAGAGAAATGTGTTGTTTTTCTGTACTTGTTTTTGCGAATGATGAACATTTTTAACAAGTAAAGAACCACAACTGTGTTTCAGGCTAACCTGAAGGTCAGCAGTGGCTGCAGTCTGAAATGTGTTCATTTCAGCAGAGATTTTCATTATGATTATGACAGATGTGTCAACAATTCCAAGACCAATCCTTTGTTTGCAGTATACATGGCTGCAGTGCCGTCTGGCTGGACCTTGTCGGCTGCTTAAGGGTCAGGACAGAACCAGCAGGTCAAAGGAACAGAGAACCGCATCACATTCCCACATCTATATACAAATATATCAACATTTTCTTAATGTATAGAAAAAATACAAATAGTATTACACTCTGAATTTACTCAGTTTTTCCAGCCTGTGTAGAATTTATTTGGTTTTTATTACCTCACCCTGTGACATATGAGCTTCCAGCAGACCTTTTTACATCGTCTGTCTTTAGGTCTTATGCGTCACCCTGATGAGTCCATAAATGTAATAATATATATTAAGATTTAAGACTGAAATTAATGACTTCTGTGTTTGCACATTGTTACGATAGTATTTGGATTTCCAAACGTGACATTAGGAGTTTGGGAATATGTCAGGTTTATTTGGAGAAGACATGTCAGAAGTATTTACAAGGAGTCCAACAACTCCTTGTAAATACTTCAAACCAACAAATGTATACCTGCCAAATTTCTGCAGGAAATGACACAGTCCTCCTCCTAGTGTTTTTACAAGTTAAAATTTTGCTCCTTACTGGTTTAAATATCCCATCTGTACCTTCACTGTTCTGTTTGTGTCAGCAGTGGATTGTCTGAGATGGACTCACATTGAAACAGCATGTTCAGTGAGAACAACAGGGATTTAATGTCGACTTACTACAGTCCAGACCAAACAAGTGAACTTTCTTTCTACCATGATCTGTCCTGCTCAACATTACATGACTCACACCACATCACTGTTCTAGTGACATGATTTTGATTTACTCCTCTTATTTAAATCAGCCATCCTAATAAAGGGATCAGTGTAAGTGGCGCATAAATTGGACATAGTACAGTTAAATACCTATCGGCATAATTTTACTGTGCATTTTAACATTGTGTCTGTTTTTATGTTAATCTTTGTAAGGTGACCTTAAGTGTCAAGAAAGGCACCTACAAATAAAATGTATTACAATAGTATGCTAGAAGGATAAGTGAAGGAGATGAGAAAGAAGAAAAAAAGAGAAAAACATATTCAAAAGATTCGTCATCCAAAACCACCAGAAACGGTAGCTTCACCCTAAACACACACCCTGGAAAGGCAGACAGCGGAACATGTGACTGGGCCGACGCTGGGCTGTTTTTAATCGGAGGAGAGACGAGGAGTGAAACCAGAGAACAGAAAGCACAAGGAATGTTTCTGAACGCAGAACCTCAACGTTTGTGTGCAGGCGGCCTGGGAGAGGCGACAAAAAACACAAACTGGGAAAGAGGGAGCTGTAGAATGAGTGAAAGACCACAACAGTAGAGATGGTCTGGACTCACAGAGAACTGATCCTAATGGGAATTAAGGAAAACAGACAAGAACACCAGAAACCAAACAAAGTATCCAGCCTCACAGACGTCAACGGCCTAAAAGCACCAAAGTGCTTCACACACAGGTCCGCATGCTGATGTAGGCAAGTTACTGGACAGTAGCCACAGGTGACCTGGGGCAGTCTGACAGAGGAGAGGCTGCCATGCAGCGGCGCCACCTGTTGGGCTCTCTGACCCCCACCGGCCATTCGAATAAAAAAAATAATGCTACTCGTTCTTTCTGGGGTCCCCAACTAAAATAGCAAGAGGTTCACTACCTCCACCACCCAAACAATCTGGGATATAAACATTTTTTATCAGTCAAAACATATTTTCATATATTTTTTATTTTACATTTAATTAACAAGATATTTGCCTTTTTTTTAAACTAGTGATGAGTTATTCAGATGCCTATTAAATCATATTATGCCAAACAGAAGAGTGGAATCACATTTAAGCACCAACTTCATAAGAGGCAGACTGGCCTTAAACCCAGCAGGGGTCAAATTAACCGCATATTTTCCGTCCAACAGGTTATTTTTTTATTTATTTATTTTTTTTAAATGGAGAAGGAAATAAATCTGAAGGAATTTTAACAGATTGCACCACTTGGTGCAGATGCGCAGACATTTTCAGCTGTACACTCGGAGAACGTCACAGAGGTAAATCAATAAAAAATAAAAAATAATAAGAATACCAAATATCATCTCTGACCTGGACTCTTCATCCAAGTTGGACAGAAAGGCCTTTAATAGACCATTGCAAAGTGTTGTTTCAAGTCAAGCAACTAGTTGTAGCAATCGCTAAAGTACTCAGCATACTTTGATTAATTTTAATTTAAAATAACGTTTACAATGCAAATTAACTTTAGTTTTGACATATAATTAAGCAAATGCAGTTTAAATCGCACATTATTTAAAACAAGTACATCACAAATATATCTTTTGTCTTTATCAAGGCTGATGCTAATAATATACATATTAGGAGCTCCGTTACAGCTCATCTTCTGTCCTTTGATTGTCGTTATGTTGCCTTTGTGCTGGTAGGTAAACAAGAAATTGTCCCTTCAAAACAAAAGCATCACGACTCAATCAGGAGTTTAACCACAGGTAAAAGTAATTAAGGACAACATAGGCTGTATACCTTCTAAGTTATTAGTAAATCCTTTGCACATTGTCAAACATTTTGTAGTGGTGAAGGATCCTGTCCAACATGGAGGCCATGTTGGACGACGAGTCTCACCCACTTCATGACATGCTGGCTGGATACAGGAGCAGCTTCAGCCTGAGACTCGTCTTACCAAAGTGCAACACAGGAAATCATTTCTGCCCGTAGCCATCACACTGTACAATCCACAAGTCTTTTTGCTTGTTATTTTATTTATAGTCATACTTGAATTACACCGCTCATACATTTTTTTTTTGCTCCGTTTTTAAAAACCCAAAATAGTTATTTTTCTTCTCGTTTTACCAGTTTAAGAAATAATGCTCCAGGCAGATTCCCTTTTGTTAGTAAGCTGGCTATAACCCCAATCCTTTGTAGTTTTATTTCACAGATACAAAATTAAAGATGCAGTTTAAAAACTTCACATCTTTTACCAAATTCAACATTAGAAAATCCCAATGACCAGGTCATTGAGAACGTATGCATAAAATATAGCAGGAGCTTTAAATGTTCCCATTCCACCAATTCCAAACAAGTAAGCAAGCATCATGCATGTAGTTCTAGTGGACTAACTGTGTCACCACAAACCGTCTACAAACAGAGCTTTAACCGCGGTGGCAAAAATCAAACAGGAACTCTGTAAACAAAGTTCAGAACAAAACTGGTTTTCAGGAAAACATCAGAGGTGGATCCCAGAATAGGAAGATGGAATTTTCCAAATCCACAGAACAATAAACCAGAGTAAAGTAACAACACACCCACACAAAGTGGCAGAGAAATCCCTTATTCTACCGGGAAGAGAGGTAGACAAGTTCTATTATCATAATGCTGAATAAAAACAACAATGAGGAAACTTGCCTAACGTTGCAGATTGGACCAAAATACTACTTAGTAGAAATGGACAGAAGGAACAGTTGTAAACTGAGACACAGAGTAAAAACAACAAAAGCTGCACTGCTGGGACCATTCTGTGTGTGTGTGTGTGTGTGTGTGTGTGTATGCCAGCTTGGTGGCTGCTGACATTTTAGGAAAGACAGTGTGTAGGCGTGGGGTTGCACTGTGAAAAGGCCACATTATAGCAGAACTCCACAGTGACTGTGTGTGTGTGTGTAGTAGAAATAGTAAGAAGAGGTCAGGGTCCTGTTTCAAATTCTGAAAATCCTAAATAAGTTCTGGGGTAACTGACCAAACAGCCCATTTGGTCAGTTTATGGATGTTGACATCTTGCTAAACAGCTTAAGTCTAATTCCAAATTGATCTCATGCCATTTTTAAAAATACCTTCAAAAATTATATATATATAGCTTTACTACAAAACAAGTTTTCCTTTTTATTCCAAAACAATCTTAAGGGATGAAATTAGTTGCATTAAAGTTGAGCACACACTGCGTAAACGTGCACCTCTTACTTGGAAGTGGGCGACTGGTCGGCACGCGGCATCAGCGGCACACACACCGGAACACAACCTGAACAGAGTCTTCATCGCTCTTCACACTCACATTGCTCACTACTTTTGAAACATGCAGCTCCCAGAACCTGTCTGTGGTAACCCAGTTACCACAGACACACGCTCTACCCCTGCTGGAGCCCATGGTAAGCTCCTCAGGAGACCCTGTAGTGCAGGCCCAGCTGCGGGTCATCAGCTCGTCACAGAGCCAGCCTTCCTTCTGCACATGCTCAGATTGGGCTTCCTACCTTGTCGCTGTCTATGGTGTTCTGGGAGGTCCTGGAGGTGATGGAGATGGTATCTGGTTGGCTGCTGCCGTCTCCCTGACTGTCTCCATCTTCCCCTCCCTCCCTGAATGAGGCCGAACAAACATACGGCAGTGTGAGATGAGGCCATGATGTGTTTGTGTATTTACAAACAAAAACTATTCATCCTTTGGTTCTTGGTTGGGTGCAGGGTGCCCAGTTCATCAGCCCTTATCCACTTATGCCTCAAGTATCTGACAGTGGCTGCATTTTCATAACAACTGTGCCCAAAACAGTCAATATTACACTAATGTTGACAGAGGACAATTTCATAATTACAGTGTTTCCATTGCAGTTTTGGAAAATATACAAATTTTGATATGTCTGAAAAACCACCTCATCCTGCAGGAACAGTGCAAAAGCATTTTATCACAGCAAGACCTTTTCCAAAATTGGCATGCTTCCATCAAGAACATTTATTTTTTGCACTTTCAGTTTGCACAACTCTGTGGTGAATGGAAATGCAACTTGTGATGACCATCGCCACATTAAGTAGAAAAAGTAAAGTTCTGTGACGTCCAGCGTTGGGTGGAAGCATCATGTTCTGCTCCCTGTTGGTGTTTTGATACAGGAGGAGCAGGTTGACTTCACAACAGATGGCTTCAGAACAACAGACCGTTTGTGTAAACTTACTGAAGCAACATCTCAATATATCTTCAAAGAGCAACAAAGTCAACGCTTGGACTGATCTCAGTCACATCAAAAGGTGTGTGTGATCAAAGCAGGCCGAACCTGACCCAGTCCCACCGGTTCTGTCGGGAGGAATGGGCCAGAACTCCAGCAAACCGCTGTGAGAAGCTTTTGACTATTGACCAAAGTTAAGGAGTTTAACTTAGGAGTCGCTGCCCGCTGTGGAGCGTACAAGCATGTGACGCATTAACAAGGCTTCGTAATAACACGGACGCATACCGAGTTTTCATTTCAACTCTGTTGGACAGCACGGACTTCAAACTTTATAAAAGTGGTGTTTTTATAGTGGTTTTGTGGTTATTTACTTCAAAATAAAGCCAGAAATAAGATTGATAATTTCCACCTTATTTTGTGGGGTCTAAATGTACCACATTTCGAAACAACCAATGAAAATATGTTGACGGTCTGTTGCTAGGTAGAACGGAGACACGCGGAAAGAGAGACGAGAGGGGGGGGGGAGATTTGGATACGGCAAGAGACTAGGGCGCAGCGATGCTGTGGATTTTACTAGGTTTGTTAGAGTTCGTGGTGTGTGCAGTGTTAGTAGTAGTTTTGCTAGCTATCGCTACATGGCTTCATAGCGAGCGCTGACGCACTGAGAAGAGAGACTCCACGCCGAGATGGCCATTTAGACCTCGTCTTCAAAGGGTTAAAAAAGTCCTGCGTCTGCAAATATCTGGTTTCAACTGGACTCTTTTCAGAGAGAACTGAGCTTTTTCTTCAACCCTTCCACACGTTCCACAGGCTGTCTGAGCACAGCATGCTCTCATCCGACTGGTTAGACAGCCAGGTGACGTTAATCCAGTTTCTCACTAGGAAATGTTGCACCTCTGTTCTTTTTGGTCTCATTTGTACTTAAAACAATCTGTTGAATACAAAAACATGTACTCCTTGTCATTCAGGTGGAAATGAAGCTGCTGGCTGACCTCTTAGAGAAGTTCCTGGGCTTAGTCAGTGCAGGCGCTTTAGGCAGATGAAGAGGCTCCTTCAGCGCCCCCTTCAGGTGAGTCATTCTCTCTTGGATCACCTCACGGATGTTTTTTATCCATTCCTGTTTGGCTTCCATGCTGGATGCCTGGAGGAGACATGTTTTCTGTGTCAAACGGTGCATGATGATGCCTCAAAGCGTTACGGCGTTATAATGACTTTGACCTACTTTTAGCACAGTTTTGTTATCAGAAGACGGGGTTCTTCCTGCCCACAGGGCAAATTTACATGGGTCTCCCTCTATGTGCTCGGTCACCCCGAGCTCTGCCGTCTGCAGACAAGACAGAAACAAGAGAGGAGTGAATAAACCAATCAATCAACAGTGAAAGGGCGACCCCTTCAGGTCCAACATAAAACTGCACCCATTGCTCACCAGTAGTCTGTTCTTGTATTGGTACTTGGTTCTTCCTGCCGAGTCTTTGATCTCTTTGCTGAAGACCAATGAGAACTCGAACAGGAAGAGGTGTCGGTCCCGGCCCTTCCGGATCAGTGCGCGCGGGTCCCAAACCTGGAAGCTGTCCTGCAGGATCAGCTCACCCTGAACCTCCAGGTTCTCCTCAAAGCCTGCAGCAGAGGGAGAGCCTGACTGCCAGATCAAGTCAGCGACTGCGAGTCTGTTCAGTAGCAGAGCATAAGCAGCCTTACCGTCCAGCATGGCTAAGTGCATGGCGTCATTGGCTCTCTTAGGAACGCTGAGCATCACCTCCAAGCCGTCTTTGATCTCCCCTTTACCCTCTTCACAGCAAGACAGCAGCTCCTGCAGGAACAGGATGGTACGCACGAGCAGAAGAGGATTTCTGCTCCGTCAGTCTGCGTCAGCGGTGAATGTGTGAGGCTGTGCTGCAGCTGCTGCAGATACCTTTAACAGAAGTTGGTACTTTGTGATCCTCTGGACTGGTTTGATGAGGTAGGAGTTGAGTGTGTTTGCCAGCGCACGTCTCTGCTGAATGTCCTGTTTAGGCACACAGAGTACCATAAATAGTTTCAGAAAGCGGTTTTCCTTCACCCTGCTACGTCTGAATGGACTAAAGTTGGATCAGAGGCGCCGACAAATTTCAAGGTTTAACTCACATCAAAGAAGCTGCCAGCGTGCTCCAGGATGAGCTGACTGGAGTCGGGTTTGTTCTTGCAGTAGTCCACATAGATGTGGAACTTATCAGCCTTATCAGAGAAAATGGACAGTTTCAATAACGGGGCGAAGCTTCAAACCGAGACAAATACTGGAGGGAGACGTCGTCTCACCCAGGTGACGAAGCAGTGGCCCACATCCTCCGGCAGCTGCTCGTAGTTCACCAGCTCCTTCAGGAAAATACTGGAAGAGAACGAAGATCAGCCATTTCACACCGCTTGACACTGCAACACGTCAAAGATCTTCGGAAAAAAAAAACTGTGCTGTGTTTAAGCTCTGTAGTGTTGGACCTTCATGCAAAAGTTTGTTGACTGATCTGAGCTTAGATCTCTTTCTAAAGTCTAAATGGAGCAGAAAGGACAGAACAGTTCCCTCCAGGAACAACAGTTTCCGGATGTTGTGCAGAGGTATAAGAATCAGGCGGGTTCTTGAACTGTCTGTGAAATCAAACCTCAAAGGTTCATTGGAGGAGGAGGAGGAGGAGGAG
>NW_015114126.1:154596-156190 GCF_001443285.1 Poecilia latipinna
GTGGGTGTGGAATATTTGTTTTTTCTTTTTTTCTTTTTCTTCTTCTTCTTACCCCGGTCCTTCCACACCATTTCCACGCTGACCGGATCGGAAACACACATGTGTTTATCTGTACGGCTCAGTGTTGAAGGAAATGCTGTGATTTTGCACACTGATATTAAAGTTGCTATTAATACAGATGGAATGTGAGCTTGATCAATTGACAACAGACAGTAAGAGGAGACGCTTCAGTAAGTGGGTCAAAGAGATCAGCACAGGTTCGTGTTCTCAGAACAGGATGGACGGATTCTGTATTAACCATCTGACTAATATTTGATAGTTTGGACAAAACATTGATCTAATTGATTGAAGGGAAGGGACATAAGTGCTAAAGCAGTAGGGTTATGTATTTCATAGCTTCATGTATCAAATAAGACTTAAAATAAATTTGAATTTGTATTTTAATTCCTTGAAATTGGGCCTCTGTCTCTTTAAAAACTCCTGCTGTTTCTGAAACTCCACTTCAGACAGTCATCATAACATGGCTCCTCTGCGTTTTTACCAGCGTTTCACTGAGAAGTAGCTCATGTAATGAGCTCAGGTGATGAGCAGTCCCACCAGGTGTTTGCTAATTGCTGCTGGCTAGTCCGAAGGAAACTGCAGCGAAAGTTGTACCGCTTTAGTAACTAAGGCAGAGCTAGGTCCACCCAGAGGTTTTGCAGTGCTGAATGGTTGCCACGGAGATTAACAGCATTTCTCAAACATGCAGTGAAAGAATAGAATAGAATAGAATACAATAGAATAGAATAGAATAGTTCTCTATGAATCCCACAGTAGAGAAATTCACTTCTTACAGCAGCACAGTATTCCCACTGAATATAAAATATCTAAAAATCAAATCAAACAACTATATATTAAAGTACATACAGATGAATTAAAATTAAAAAGGAACCTGAAAGACTTAAAATCCTCAAAGTTTTACAATTGAAATGTCACAAAACTTGAAGAGTTCAAGGAGTCTTAATTTTACAAGTCGCTGTTTTCAGGAAGCGGAAAAATATATATATTATATGATAATCTTTGGATCCATGTCACACAAATTTAATTCAGAGCTGCTATTTCATTACGAATAAATGCAGGAAGCAACAATGTCTGACGTGGTAACATGTATTTTTAATAAAGACACATTTTAGTCTGAAACATATTCACACAGGTGCTTTTGTTGACAATGTATGAAAAGAAGAAGAAGAAGAAGAAGAAGAAGAAGAAGATTTTTTTTTTTTGATTTTTACCAAAACATTTATTTACAATAATTTAATAATACACTTTTACATAATCAGGTCAATGAAAACTAAATAAAAACAATAAATATTCACATCAGCAGTTTGTTAAAGTTTAGCTCTCCCTGATTTGAAACGGTGCACAATACATTATTAAAACCCCACAACTGTAAAAAACTATTTAAATCCCCGGTGGCTCTGTGGAAACAAAATTCCAGTCTTAGTCTAGCTTTGATGTTACACTTCCACAGAGCCACGGCATCAAATTGAGGTCCAGCCTGCATTTTGTCTCGTCGAGTTATGTAGATTGCCATTTTGGCCTCTGCGATTAAATA
>NW_015114126.1:161683-162735 GCF_001443285.1 Poecilia latipinna
GATCCAATAGATGGCAGTAGTGCAACAATAATGAATGCAAGCTGCCATTGAAATCCAGAGGAGGAGGAGAAGAAGAAGAAGAAGAAGAAGAAGAAGAAGAAGAAGAAGAAGAAGAAGAAGAAGAAGAAGAAGATTTTTTTTGATTTTTACCAAAACATTTATTTACAATAATTTTTTAATACACTTTTACATAATCAGGTCAATGAAAACTAAATAAAAACAATAAATATTCACATCAGCAGTTTGTTAAAATTTAGTTCTCCCTAATTTGAAACGGTGCACAATACATTATTAAAACCCCACAACTGTAAAAAACTATTTAAATCCCCGGTGGCTCTGTGGAAACAAAATTCCAGTCTTAATCTAGCTTTGATGTTACACTTCCACAGAGCCACGGCATCAAATTGAGGTCCAGCCTGCATTTTGTCTCGTCGAGTTATGTAAATTGCCATTTTGGCCTCTGCGATTAAATAGTTTAAAATGCGGGATTTAAAACTGGTGGCTCGACTGTAATGCACACCGTAGATAAAAACAGAATTGGTAAAAACCACGCCAAAAAGGCTAAAAACTCTCATCAAAAAATTTAAAAAACTGGTCAACCGTACACAATCTATAAAAACATGAAAAACACTCTCAGACAAACTGCAAAAAGGACACTCATTTAAAACCCCAGGACTGATGACCGATAAAAACGAGTTTGTAGCAATTGCTCCGTGAAGAATCCTCCACTGGAGGTCGCCGGTCCGTTTCTTGATTGGAGGCTTGTACAAAGTCCTCCACTGCGGTTTTTGTCCTCTAAGTTTGTCATTCCAGACACTGCTGGGCCTATTGTGGAGAGTTCTCTTGTTAAAAATCTTTGTACATTGTTTGTATAGTACTTTTGGACCAGTCTTGCATAAATCTATCCCTTGAACGACGCTCTGCAGCAGGGGACCACCATCTTCCCCAAATAATGGATCCAGGACTACCTCCGGAAAGGGGTCATTCGGGTCAGGCAGACATTTTTCTGTCGCGTATAGCTGCAGGAGCCGCCTCTCCTCAGCTGACAGCCT
>NW_015114127.1:0-38857 GCF_001443285.1 Poecilia latipinna
CACACACACACACACACACACACACATGCACCCATTTGCTTCATTCTATGAACCAATTGAGACTTTAGCAACAGATATTTATATACTTTATTATTTTATGTATTTATCACTGAGAGTACCTCTGCTATTTTATTATGGTCTAGAAACATAATGGCAAATAAAAATCTTATGTCTTTTGTTTTCCAAGTGTTTAACTAAAATGACCACTGTTACATGTGGAGGAAAAGGTGGAACCGTGCTAGCCTGAGAATTCTACCTCAGCTATAAGGGATATGGGATGTTTTATTATTTTATTGATGAAAGAAGAATATTTTCCCTTCAAACCTTCCTCATTTATGCCAGTCCTGTCCGGAGGAATGGGCCAAAATTCCAGAAAACTATTGTGACAAGCTTGTTGAAGAAAAGTGCTCAACCCACATCAGTCTAAAGGCAGTTCTGACAAATACTGCAGAGATCTATGTACATTTTGGAACTTGAAGATAGTAAAATGATAACAGAAATTAATAATATGGCATTTAGCAAATACAAATCAATTTCAAATCAATAATCCTAACACCGGTTTACTCATGTTACATCATGAAATTCTGTCTGATTTAATCCGAATGCAACAGTATTTACACTGTAATTGTCATATGCAATTACTGACATCAAGGGAATTTTAGTGGATTTGTAAAGAAAAAAAGATTACGTTTATCCCAAATATTAAATTTCAAATGAAAAATCCATTTATAAATACTGTAGAGGGTTATCTGCCGTACTGCCCAGCCCAACTCTGAAACTGTATGTATGAAATCCTATCTCATGTGATGACAGCAAATAGCAGGCATCAGAAGAAATAGTCCCATTTTCTGTGTGTACCTCAGAGCAAACTCTGTGAGCAGCAGACTCAAGTTGGATAAGGTAAGATTTTTTATGTCAACACTCCACTATGTGCTAAGGCTCACAGTTATTATCGCCATTTTCAATGACATCTGTGTCCTGCACATCCCCACTGTTCCGAGCTTTTCCATCTGGTGTAGTGCTCTATGCAGACAGTTTTTATGGGTGATGTTACCACTCTTGATACCACTGACAGTTAAACTTTACCAATTTATTCATTGTTAGAGTCCTCTGGCTTTTCTCTAAGAATAAATGCACTCAGACATTCTTTTTGCTTTGACATGCTACAGAGAAAGGAAGAAAAGCACCAGCTGCTCCTGAGAAGAGCTCAGTGTTTCAGCAAATGGTTTGAAGAAAGTGGAGGACTCAGTCCTGACATGTAGGCACAGACACTGGCACCCTTCCCCTCATCTGTTGATGAACAGTAAGGCGGTCATCAGCCTGCATCTACCTGAAATCAAGGATTAGTGTTTAGTGTCTGTACAGATTCTGACGAAATTCAACTACCAGAAGTTAAACAAATCAAAATATGTGGCATAAAATCCAGTGAAACAAACTACCTTCAACGGCAGGAGCTGTGTAGGAGTTTAACACCTCATCCCCACAGTGAAACACAACGTGACAGCGTTTCTCTTCTGTAGGTACATAGAAACTGGTAGGAAGATGGATGGAACTAAACATACTGCAATCCTGGAAGGGAAAGACTAAAGTTTCTGGGCCTAAACAAAGCCAAAGCCAGAACCAGAGATACAAGAAAATATGCTTACATCAAAGCATATCTGTGTGTCACCAGAAGCCCAGCCTAGTCAAAGTCTGAACTAGAATCCCATTAAGAATTTGTGCCAAAACCTAAAAAAGTTAATGGTTCTACAACAGGGTTGGGCAACTCCAGGCCTGGAGGGCCGGTCTCCTGCAACTTTTAGATGTGTCTCTACTTCAACACACCTGAGTCAAATAATGAGGTTGTTAGCAGGACTGGAGAACTTGACTGCACTGAGGAGGTGATTCAGCTGTTGGATTCAAGTGTGTTGGACCAGGGAGACATCTAAGAGCTGCAGGACACCTGACCTCAAGGACCAGGATTGCCCACCCCTGTTCTACAACATATTGACTGGGTTCAACTTTATTCACAATGATAGTACAGAAATCTGACTGTCTTTTCCAACATCAATATCTGATTTCACAAATCTGCTTCCATGAGAAAGGACCAGAATTCCCATAGACACATTCCTAAACCATGCAGCCGTCCCAGAGGAAGCACAGCTGGGATAAAAGAATGGGATGCCACTGAAGTTCACGTGTGTGAAGGCACTCCAGTGAATATTTTTGGAAATATTGTTTCAGTTTTCCTTTTAATCATCATCTTCCTTGCAGCATTACATAACTAAAGCACTCAGAGGAACGGGCGGTTGAAGATAACCCAACGCTACTACAAGCAAGGTCTGGACAGAGCTGGAACAGATGGCTAATGTTGAGGTAAACCAGCCTCACAGCTCCAGGATGTGATGTAGCCATGGCAGACGGCCTGTGCCGCCAGCTGACTGGCAGATTTAAAGCAGAAACAAACAGAGTCCACCATGTTGGTGTGTGTCCCACATTTCATCTCTTACTGTTACCTCTCATTGGCTAAATGGCATCGAAAACCTATTTTCCAAGAGACTTTGCTAAGATTGACTGCAGAGCATGACACTATGCTACATAGCTGAAGTATAAGATGAAAATAATATTAGTCCAAATAACAAGAAATTGCCAGGTGAATTTCTAAAAATGAGTATATAAAATAAATGTTTTTCATTTTGTTTTTGAATCATTCAGTGAAATGAGTTGTTTGACATTCCAGCCAATCTGATGCTTATTCCACACAAACCGAGCAGAATGACTGAAGGTCTGTTATATTCAGGATGAATATACAGAACCAAACAAACAATCCTGAGATCAAATCTGTAGTTTATCAGGTTAATTTATCTGTTTCTAAAAAAGTCATGTCAGAACAAAACACCATAATAATTCACATGCTGATATTTGTATGGGTCACTTGAATATGGTCCAGAAACCCAGGAAAGGAAAGTATCTCACTGTGAAGCCAGTCACCATGTTTCATTAGGATCAGATTAGTGTGTGGGCTTATGTTGTGGGTCTGGGCGTGTGAATGCATGCCTTCAGTCTCAGTACCAGCAATTTCCTGCTGCCGGATGCTGTCAGTCCGTCTGACGGAGAAAGACAATTAAGTTTCATTTTTTACATTTAGCTCCGGCTCCTCTCTCCTGCTAAATTGTCAGCTGCCTTCTCCCGGCATCCCAATCTTTCAACTCAACAGCCTTTCGTTGTTATCCCTGACTTTCATCAGCCACCAAACAGCAGCATGTTTTTTTCTTCCAAAATATGATGCCAATTAGGATTTGCACACATATGTTTATCAATACCTGTTAACAATTTCCTCTTAGATTGTGTTGTTGTTGATGCTCGGAATTTTGCACTTATACTCCCTCTTTATTTTTTTTTTTTAGCATGAGTAGATAAAAACTTTTTTATATAAATGTTAGAATAATCTGACTTTGATCTACCATTCTCTCTTTGAAAATTGTGACATAATGAAAGGACCATTTTTGCAGCCTATGCCACATAAAATAGACTGCTGGCTTTCTCTTTTAGTGCGTGTATGTGTGTTTACGTTCAACTGTCTTTTTTTAAGATAAGTTAGTAGATGGGACAACAGTGCCCCCTGCAGCTCAAAGTAAGCAGAGATTTGCTGAATCATAGGTTTCCTGCATGGTGAGTTTGTATTTGGCCTCTTGCGTTCCGTCTAACCTTCCATTGCCTCTGCTGTTGCTGCCTTATCGCATTTCAAGCCCCAGTCAAAGTCATCAAAGATAGCCTCTCTTTACACACTTGAAAAGGGGCTGTGTGCTTTGATGCTGAGAGGAGAGAGTGAGGAGTTTCAGCTGAATGGATTGTAGTCACAAATATTCTCTGGCTGATGGCAGAGGAGGGCAACTGAAAACAAGGCAGCAATGAAGAGATCATCAGCCCATAAATGATTCAGCCAGCCTTTGGCTGAAAAATACCAATGCTCTCCGGTCCAGCAGCACCACACCGGTCTATCTGGGACTGTTTCTACCACTGAGTGTGGAGTTCTGGCTCCACTTAGGAGCTCAGAGTGTTTTGAATCCCACTCCTGTCAAATGGAGCGCCTGTGTAGCCGTTACTACAGCTGTGTTTTGCCTTTAGAATCTATTGGATATGTGATTCATAGTTTTCCAGACCCACAGAGCTCGTTTCATCTGCAGAGTGTCAGGATGGTAGTAAACTGGGTAAAACTAATGCAAGCTTCATGGTCATTTCATATAAAATCATGTTCACATGAACCACCACATGTTTCAATTGAGGGTTTCTTCAACATGGCAGGAATGTGTTTGTCTCGATCAGAGACAAACACAGAGATCAAAGGTCAGAGGAGTTTGCTGGCCAATCAGAAACAGGAACACCATGGTTACTGAAGCATCTTTTGGAATCTCTGGCAGTGTGGGCTGGTAGCATGAAGTGTCTAGAATTTGCTGCTAGAAGCTGCATTGACTGTGGACTTCAGAAAACCCAGTGGACCAGAACCACCAGATGACATGGTGACCCAAACCATCACTGACTGGAAACTTAACATTGGACTGCCTGTTCCTCTCCACTCTTCCTCCTGATCCTGGAACCTTGATTTAAAGAATTTATTTTCATCTGATAGCAGAACTCTGGACCAACAATCCGGTTCTTTTCCTCTTGGCCCAGGTGAGAGGCTCACAGTAGATGGGATCCATCTGTACTTTCTGAAATGAATGACACAAAATGTTGGAATTTTTTAGCATACGTAGATAGTTTGCGCTGGTAATCAGATTACCAGACAGAAAGCACACATGCATACTTTAATAACAAAGAATGACAAGTTCAAGAATATCTGAAACAATCAATTCATTTAGAAAATAAATTATATACATATGCTTTCTTTGATATCAGCAATTGGATTATAATAAGATGCAAACATCTGATAGAAAATCTCCATGTTAACCAGAGGCTGTTGGTCCAGCAGGGTCGAGGTCAGTCTCTAGTAGAAGGAGCTAAACAGAAATGTGGCACAAGTCTTTAGACCCAGCCCTAATTTAAAAGGCTAATATTAAGTTTCAAAGTTTCCTCTGTTTCTGTAAAGTAAGTCACAGTCATAGATTTGCATATATTAGTGTCACCACGGTAGACTAATTGCAGCTCAAGTAAAGGATGATATTGAGTAAGATAAGTTCCTTCAGAGTCATTGTGATTCATTGCAGTTTAAAATGCAACAGCTGTGAACTTATGGAGCCTATCAAACACTTTGGAGGAGCTCGTTCTTCCTGACCCCTCCCCTGCATCCTATCAACTCTCTCTGATTAATTCAGAACTGCAGCACAGCAGTCAGGTTAGAGACGTTCAGCTCCACTGTATTCTCATAAGCATGCATGAAGATCTGATGAATGTTCTAAACATAGCTCTGAGTGTTTCATTAAAAACTTGGTGCATCCATTAGATCAGAATTGATCTCCACTAAGACCATTTAAAACAACACCATTAGCTGTAGGATAGCGAGTTAAAGTGTGCTGATGTATCCAAGGAGAGGTTAGCAGGATAAAAAGGTTGCTTGGTTGATTATTATGAACTTTCTGAGTGACAGGAAGACTTTGGTGGCTCGGATGGCTTAAAGTTGGAAGGCTGCTGGGTCACAGAGTTTCTATGTTCTCCATTTGCATTCATGAGGCTTCTTCAGGTGCTCTGACTTCCACTCACATTCCATGTAAGATGAAGTGGTGACTCTAAATTGACTGTAGCTATGGGTGCAGACATGCATAGCTGTTTGTCTCTTTCATCCAGACAAGAGAGTCCTCTGACTGCTGGGACGAGTGCCAGGCTCTGAAGACCAGGAGACCTGCAGGACAAAAAGCAAACGGAGAGATGTATGAGTAGATGTATAAATAAGGCACAATCCCTGCAAATGGATTATATCATAAAGATTGTTTTGCAATTAATGTAATGTAATGTTAGTGCAAAAATATTTAGTTATGTTTTAAAGCTAAAAATAAAAGAGCGCATTGCCAATTCATTTACAAAAGCTCTTTGTCTTAACATCAAGTGATGGAAATAACAGAAGGAAGTATGATTTCAAAGTACAACTGTGCATATCACTTTAAAGTAAATATGCCTTTCAGTGCATGGAGAAAACTATGGAACATCTTGAATGAGGAGTTGAAAAAATGTTCTTTGATAAATCAATTCAAAACACTTCTGAGTGAACATTCAAGTCAATGATATTGTTTGCAACTTGTAAGTCTGATGAATGAATTAAACTTGAAACTTGATTTTGTAATTTCTGAGAAAGAGGCAGGTTTATAAAGGTGTTTTTCTTTTTTCTGCTCCATTTTCACTGTAATCAAGTTAAGATTATGTTTGTGAAGCAATGATAAAAGTAGTTAAATCAAGAAAATAAACTGATTGATTGATTTGTACCTGTTTAATAAATGGTCTCTGGGATGATGGATCTGATTGATTTGGTAGCATCCAGATGTGATCTGTTAAGCACATCCGTTTCTTCACGTTGCCCTGTGAAAGCCAACAGTGTCAGAGTGTTCCTTTGGGTTTCACACCACACTGATGGATGTGGGTCTATGAAGGACCATTTAAGTATTTTCTGATAAGTAGGTCACATTTGATATGTATAAATGCAGTAACATGGGAATGGCCCCACAAGAGCAAAGAAGTACTCCAGAGCGGCTTTATTATTCATAGATCAAGGGAGCCTTTGAGTTTCTTACAGTCACAAAACTACATTTCTGCAAACAGTCTTAACAGGTTCTTTTTGAAGGCTATTAGCTGAGTGGACATGCATGTGAATAATGTAATGCAGAAGACTTGAACTCAAGCGCATAGTTACTGCTTCTGTTTTAAAAGGAAAATAAAATCAGCTTTAAAGGATTCGCAATAATATACCAACTTGCATGAAGGTTTCAACTGTGCAAGTATTTGTTCACTGGGAGTTTGAAGCACACAGCTTCAAATTGGTTTATTATGCAAGGTGATGCTTGAGCTTACTGGTTTTCATTGTGGATAGTTGTCTTTTAGGTCAACATTAATCAATTCATTTATTTGCGATAAAGGATCGTGAAATGTCAGAGCTTAGAAAGTCAAATAAAAGCAAGCAAAACTTGAATTATATAGCACCTTTCAAGACATAAAATAACAGAGTTTCAAAACAGCAAACATTGCATAAAAACAGGAGAAATTAGAAAAAAGCAGATAAAAAATATATATAAACTAGCTTTTAAAATAAACCAAAGACTCTACCAAAGTCCAAAAGAAGAGATAGAAGAGCAAAACTACCTTTGTTTTGAATACCATCTCCTTTTATCATATTTAGCTTAGCTGCTGTTAGCACGAAGAAAACAGAACATTTAGAACGTATTTAGGGCTAGTTTGTGTGACTTATGTGTAACTTTGTGGCATGACCGCAGTGTAGTTTCTGCTATGGATGGCATGGTCAACTGCCCAGGGTGGCATCTTGAAGAACTGCAATAACATGGCCCCCAGTGCACATAAAAAGAATTAAGCACGTTACAATTGTTCAAATTAACCAGTTTACATTTTAATAAAAAAATTTATAAGAAGTTCTGTCAATTAGAATCTTTAAAAGTCTTCCATAGACAGGTTTCTGAGGTAGTTGAATCATTGAAAAGCAAGCACACTCTTCAAACACGAAGATCAAAGTTAGGCTATATTTGCTCATAAAAGCACAGATAAGCATCTTATAATGACGATTCAAACCAATGCTTGTGCCATTATTTTTGAACAGCTCATTATACCTTAATACCATATTACTGCTCAAGTGCCAGTTAAAAAGGGAGGTAAAATAATCACTCACAAGAATTGATTGGCAGAGTTCTCAGCTGCTTGTCAGCATTGATCATGGTCTGTAACAGATTTCTCTTTATTTCTGTGACTAAATTGTGATGAAAATTCATCACCAGAGGAAACAGTTCTCAGTTTCCTCTTCAACAGGATATGGAACTCAGAGCTCACACAAATCTCATTTTCCTTTTCTTTGGTGTTTTTTTTTTTCTTTTTTTCTAAATGTATTATCAATGGCTGACTTGGAAAAGGGCATGGATGCAGTGTTGAGAGCAAGGGATGGCATTTAAACTGTGCTGACAGATGGGCTGTCACTAAAGGTTGAACAAAAACACAGTCACTGTGAGCTTTTAGAGGTTGAAAGGCAAAAGGAGCTCCATGGGTGAAAGAGTGGGCCAGGCTTGTATGTAAAAACGGTGGCTGGAAGGGTCAGCCTCAGAAGCAGCTCTGTGTGCGGTCTGGGAGGACTGCAGCTGGGACCAAGTGCTGCAAACACAAGGACTGAACACAGAGACTGAGTCTTCTGAGCATGATGAGGCGTTGAGTTGTTTGTGTACTCGGCAGCAGAATGTTTTCATGGCAAATCTGTTCAAAACTCACAACACCCACACAGAAATTTCACAGTTTGAATTTTGGTTTTGAAAAGTACGGGGCGTAAAAACTTAGCATAATTTGTTATGTGTGTGTTTAGCTGGGATATCTATGAAAAAGAGAAAAACGAATAGTCACTTTTAAATGATGGGTAAAATTACTGTACATTCTTGTCATACGTTAGGTTCTATGATATTAATTCTATAATACTATTCAATAAAATAAACAGCAACACAATATTATATGATTAAACTGAGGGAGAGAAAATGTGAGAAATGTCTCCGCTGGGCAGACATCTGGTCCATGAACAAACTGGATTCCCAGTTAAATGCTAATGTTAAAAGCCAAATTTAAATGTTTCATGAAGCAACAAAAGCCCTGAATATGGATCAGTTTTTTCTTGTTAGTTGCAAACATGAAAAAGCAATGGATTCTTCACATATAATTTGGGAGCCGATACTGAGACCAGATGTCTGTTCTTCTGTCTGAGGACAAACTGAGTTTTCCTTAATGAACACAATGAACATATCTTCTTAAGGCTTTATTTTATCAAATAGCCACATCTCAATATGTTGAGTAGAGACTGCCATCGCTGTCACATCATCAAAAGATCAATTATCAAAAAATAACCAGCAAACTTTAATTATTTACAGTAGTTTCTGATGCAGTATCTTAGTTATACCATATGGAGGAACCAAGTGTCTAAATGTACCACTGTAGAGCGTGTGTGTGGAATAGCTGTGTGTTTTAGATTGTCACCTAGAAGTGGTGACAGCAGTAAGGGGAAGGTAGCTTCAGTTCCCAGGAAGACAGACACCAAGCGCCCCACAGAGCAGCCATTCACCCCACACAGAGGCAGGCAGTGAACCACAGGAGCCCCTAGCCTTGGAGGCACAGGGCGACACACATGGTACTAAACACCACACAACCACACCCTTCCTCCCTTTCAAGAAACCCTCACTACCACCATATCCACCAGTAAAGGTCTGACCTGCCACCCAGCCTCCCCACCAGCAGAACTGCTTCAGGAGCAAGAGGGAGAATCCCCAAGGTGCCCCAGACATGCTGGCAGGCATCAGTAATCCACAGAGACTGAGACTCAGCATCGACCTCTTTGGATAGTCCCAGAGAGGTCAATGGAGCAAGACCCCCAATAAGGCCCAACTAAGTCCCCGCACCCCACAACTAGTCTGGGACATCTTAGTGAACCACTGGAACCCACCCCAACATGACATGAGTGCTTCACACAAACATCACCACATCAATGGGGCACCCCCACCAGTGCTGCTCCTCCCCACCACAACCCCACAACAGCCCCTCAAAGTTACCCCACACAACAGAGTCAAAACTAGTGCAGAGGCAGGGCCAGTAGCAGGCCATGTCCCATATCCCACACTCAGCCCCCATCGGTTGAGGTGAACTCTGCTGTGGGTTGAATGCAAACCCCAAGTGGATTGGAGATGCCATTCCATTTTGTCACATTTTGTGCAGAAAAAAGTTGGGTTTAGTGTCTTTTTCAGTGGTTTTTGTGTCGTGTCCTTCAGTGATTCTTGGTGCAGCACCACCACAGGCGAGAGGGGGTCCAGAGGGGAGACAGGTGGCTCAAAGGGTTTGGTTGGTTTGACACAGTGCAGAGTAACAAAAAATAAAGAAAACTGCTGAAGCTAATATTGCTTTTCGCATCTAATGTACATCAACATAAACAAACCATGTGAAGTGTCACCAAAATCTATAGCTACATTTCCAAAAAAAAATAACATTTTCTTCAAGGGTCCACTTTGTTTCTGAGTAGTTATTCTGGTAGCAAGACCATATTAATTATAATAATCGAAATGACAATGAAGCTCATGCATGGATCATGATCTCTTATACTTTCAGTTCTGCTGGTGTTTTCTCAGTAATATTAGTTAATTTAGTTATCAACGTTCTCTCCAGCAAAGTGCCACTAATCAGTCCTGTCTCCTTCACCATGGAGCCTCATCGCTACTCTCTCTGCATCGCTCCACTGATGCAGGCGTCCTGAACCTCAGCCCTTCCACTTGTCCTTCCATCCATCTATTCCATGATAGGCAGTGGAGAAATATGACTTTCATTTTTCAGCTCTGAGTTGAAATGATTATTCATCGTTATTACTGACATGCTCATCATGGCAGCTGCCATCATAGCTGGAGTGGCAGTTTCTGGAGTTTATTAAGTCAAACTTGCTTCAGAGGCTGTTATGAAGGTGTGCATCAAATTGTTGACAAATGTCCATAGTTCTCTGGCAGACAATTCAAAAAGACCAGTGCAAACTTCAACATGTTATATGAGCTTCAAATTAATTATACCTCTGACCCTGGGGTGATATTTGAACAAAATAGAATAAATCAGTAATATTTTGACAAAATAAAAAATCGAATGACTATTCTGAACTCCTATCTGGATTTTGATTATGCCACAAACTTACCAACTTTTTACCATTATAAAAAAATCATTTGTTTATATATGTACATGCTGTTCCCTGCCTCCCTTCCTGTACTCAGCCCCACCCATTTAGCATGGATGGATGAGAAGACACAGCAAAGAATAAGAGTCAGCCAAAGCAAATTCTGGTCAACTAACAGATCTAAGTTAGAGAAAAGCAGAGAAGAGAATTATAAAACTACAAATCAACATTATAAATGTGTCTCATTATGCTCCACTGTAGGACCATCCTGTTGTTTTTTACACCTGGACTAAATACTATTCATTGCTGATTTACTAAACTGTTGCTTGAAAGAGTAGTTCTTTGATTTTTATCCCAGATTTTCTAAACATCAGTGATTTACACTGCTGTATTTATCAAACACCCTTGGGCCTCAGTGGTGAAGTAATGTCTTCAGAGGGTCAAGAAAAGGTGACAGCAACATTATGTTACCTAAAACAAACCTGGGATAGTGAGTGAAGTGAAGTTCTGGCAGCAATGTTTACATTAAACATTAAATAGAAAGATGGAATAAATCATAAATGTATTTAACGGACTATAATCAAATAAACAAAAACTGAATCATTTTGTCACAGCAGTCTCTTACAGAATCTGAGTATCTCCAATGTTTTATTAGCATCATGAATCTTAGCAGTGGCTCATTAGATATTTCACCTCTACAGAACAGACTCTCCCTTTAGGTCAAACGTTTAGGTTGACTTTGACCCCAAGATCTCTGCTTTCAGCGTTTAGTGGAGCTCCAGCAAACACCTCAAACGATGCTCCTTCAAAACTGTATTTTTGAGCAGAAAAGTTCAAACAAACTTATGGAGTGCTTTCGCACATTTTTGGACATGTAAACTAGAATTACATGAACGTTATGATGAGAATGTTTAAAAGTCTTGCAGAAGCAGTGGCAGCTTGCCTCTGTCATGCCCCTGCCTCATTTTATCCCATCAAATGCTTTGTAGGACCACTTATTTACTCACTCTCATTTGCCTGGGCAAAGTCTGCACAGTTTTTATCTACCTCATTAAAAAATCTCAAGCAAGTCAAACTCTGGCAGTGATTAAGTGTTATGATGTCCAAGCAAACAGCCCCTGCCTCGCAGCTTTAATGTGTGTACACCCTGACTGACACCAACATGTCCCAGAGCTGCTTTATAATTAGAGGTCCTCTGCTCTGATCTGAGACTTTACACCAGAAAAACGTCTCTAGTGTCTGTCTGACTCACAGCTGAACATGCCCACATCTTTCATTGATGACTTGAAAGCCCCGTGCAACACTTTTCAAAGAACTGTGGGTTTTCAAGAGAAAAAGAAAAAAACAAATCGTAAGAGCTTGCACACACAGTAATTTAGGAACATACTTCATGAGAATAACACCTCTACAGAGAACACTCGGGGTAGACATGAAACGCTTTAAGCTGCTTTGTCCTCTCCCACAAAGAATTCACCGTGTAAATATCTGTTTTTCTCAGGGAACCTTCTGACAGGATATAAACCACCTTATTATGTGAGGAAAGTAGCCAGGGCATGGATGGTATTTGCAGGGTTTTGTCTATGTGAAATACAGTTGACCCAAATATATTATATGTATATTATATAGTATACCATTTTTTTCTCACTGCCTGACAGTGAGAAAAGAACTGACCTAAAGTCAGTCTAGTCAGACTTTTCCTGCTTTAGGTCAGTTAGAATGACCAAAACTCACAGATGTACTGAATGTCAGGAGATTCATTGCTATGCAATTTACAATGGTTCAATAAATGATGAGTTTACATCAACTAATAAACAAACTGTGAAACATTTCAATTAATTGAGGCAAACCCGTGGATGTATTTTAGGATATCACCTCAAACTGCTTCCTTGTGTGACATCATGAAAAATACAAAACAAAACAAAAAATAACTTGTCCCTATGTGGGCACTTCAGTCTGATCAAAGTGTTTTGATTTTCTAATCATTTTTGCATTTGAAGGAAAAGGTGGAAACCTGAAACAAAACATATGAGATATGCTGTTGGCAACATGATTTATGCACCCACCCTATGTGGGTTCTTTTGAGAACCCATACAGGGTGTGTGGAGTCCTTTCATGGAGGGTCAGAGAAATAGTGAGCAAACTGAGAAGAAGCTTATGAAGCCATAACTGTCTTGTTTAAATCGAGTTGGTCTTTTCTGGAGTCTACAGAGTAAAACAAAGAAATTCTCATGTGAATATAAACTGAAATGTCTGAAGAAAAGTAGGGATGTTCCTAAGATAATTTATCAGTCAGTTCCTCCACACTCAGCTGCAGAAGAGTAATTGCAACTACAGAACAATTTATCTTTTGTGTTTCATCTACAAGTTCTAACGTTTTGCTTCAGACAGTTCAAGATGGTCTCAAATCAAATGGTCTCAAATCTTCACTCATTTATTGAGATAACAAATAATTTAAAAAAAATTCAAATGAAGAATTTTCAGCGAAGAAACTTAATTGCTCAATTAGCATTTTAAAAAGTAACAGTAGAGTTCTGTGCTTGACTGGGTGATGGGTAGATTTACTAAAACCCCTTCTCCACAGGCGTTCCTTTGACCAGGTCTTTCCCATTAGGGCCAGATTCATCTCCCTTACAGATCCTATGCGCTCTCTCCGTGTGTTTCATAACCACCTCAGGGGTAGTACAAGCTGGACCTAGCCAAGTGCAATAAGTTTCACTGGCAGCAGCATGCATTCATTGACTGGCCTGTGGATTTACACCAACAACATCTCAACCACCATTTTAAACCCGCAATGAGACTGTATCAGTTGATGTGATGGAGAGCTGCAAATCAGTCATTCTGTGGTCAAACCTTTAGGTTCAACCTTTTCTATGACTTGTGGCAGAAGAGCAAATACAGCTTCAACTGGATGGAACAACCTGCCATGACCAATTAAACCAAGAGATTTGGGAGAAGCTGGCGGCTGTAACGTGGGATGTGGTCAGTGCTTGATAAGAGGGAGCAGAAAACAACATTCAACAGGACAGTCAGAAACTCATGACCACTCTGGTACTTGGATTCCACATAAACACATTCTGAATCAGCCTTACAGAGCCCAGCTGAACAGCTGCAGTCTGATCATACAACCAGCAACCTTCCTGTCAGTCAGGGGGTTAGCATTTCAATCCATGAGTCCATCTGCTGGCATGTTTCTCCAGGACTCTCTACAGAGGACGGTGGCACACACTTATGACATCAATAACATTAACTAAGGCTGTCTTAAAGAGACACCACACAGGTACAACTGTTACACCGCCCAGCACCTTAGCTCCCCCACCAGCATTCTCAACTTCCTGTAAATATTCCTGCTCATATAGTGAGGAACATACTGGGAATGGAGACACACCCAACTTAGCTAGAACTGGACCAAACATTAACCAGCTAGAGAGCAACTGGACAGTGGAGAAGGGGCAATCTTTGTTGCTCATTACTGTTCATTAAAGTTTTCTCCTTTTCAGATCTCGGCAGTATTAATACCTAAACTATCACCCAAAAACATTTATATGTAAGTCATTATGAAAGTTATTATGAGTTGAATTAATCAAATAAGTGATTCATTCAGCAGCCATTGCTCCTTTACATGTGAAAGCTGAATTTAGACCCCCGCCTCCTGCTGATGCGTAGTTCTCTGTCTTGGCTGGTCTCTTGCCGTTATTAAATGTCTCCTCCTTCCTCTCCTGTGAAGGTGCTTGGCCTGCTCTTATAATGATGTGAGTGTACCAAAGCTGAGATTCCTCAAATCACATTGATTCCAATTGTACCCATTAACATGGAAGCTGAACTGCAGCTGATGCAGAGCCCCTGAATGCTTCTTCTCTCATGCAGGTCATTGATGAGTTTCTGGCCGAGTTACAGAACGGACTGGTCTTTTTATTGTGCATGTGATTGTTTGGGGGAGTGCTCTTTGTCTGACTTTACCATCTGCCTATGACATTATGGAGCAGCACTAACAGTTACTCACGCTGAGCTCCCTCCGCATGCATTGGAATATCATCATTGTGATTACTACACCACTCGAGTCCAGGAGCAGCTGAGACGGGCATCTGTAGAGCTGCCATGGTCCTGTGCCGAAGCCAAATGGCTACATGTTGATGGAGCAGCGCCTGCAGGGGGGAGATGAATGTACTTAGCTCTCTCTGTTTTCTAGTTCAGTCAGCTGATGCTTCCTCCCAGAGTCCAGAGCAGGCGTCAGCATTTGAAACCTGTTCAACCCTCTCAGTCAGGCCAGCTACTGCTCCCTGATGCCAGGAAATGGAATCTCATTAGGCCAGCGAGGGAGCGCGTCATGACCTTTCTTAGCTGGCTCTGTCTGCAGAATATCTACAAGTTAAATATATTCAATTAGATAAACTTAAACAAGATTTAGTAAAAGGATTTATTTTCGCTGTTGCTTCTAGTCGTGTCGCCTGTGGACTCTGTGACAGGATATCTCATATTTGCCTGTTTGTGTCACCAGAATGTAGTTGTTCACTGTCAATTCTTAGTTAAAATATTAAGTAGCAAGTTTATTAATGCTGAAATTGAGTTTTACAGAAATTTTGAAGGTATTGTATGTGTACATTAAGATCACACCGACAGATACATTTATCAAAATGTTACTGTTGCCTTGCAGCAACATGATTCCAGGTTCTCACCCTTTCTACATGGACTTGAAATGTTCTCCTCATAAACGCAAATGTTCTTACTGGAACCAACGTCCATGTCAGGTTAACTGGTCTCTCTACATGGTATGAGTATGGGTACATTGTTGTTATTTTGTGATGGATGTGATGAACCTTACATGAACAACTTTTCACTTTTGACCATTTGAATGTCTTCAGAATCTATTTCATCACAGTCAGATTTAGTTAGATTTTAATCTAGGTAAAACTAATCTGGATTAGACTGGATGAATTTTGACAGACTTGAATCACATCTACTCAGAAGATGAGTAGTCTGTGCCTTCTAAAGGTTTGCAATGACTTAGCTCTATATGGATAAACTGAATTGATTTTTGTTATTTTGCATATGTCTAAGATTTAGTTTTTAACAACCTGAAAGTAAACTGGGTAAAATTTCCAGATAAAGGTCAGACAGACCTAAAAGCAGAGTTCCCAGAAACACTGCTGGTTGTCTGCTACTCTGGCCCGTCTTTTCAGCTGTCCCCAACATTCCCTAGAACCTTTAGCCAACTTTACTTCTCTGTGTGTTCAAGGATAGCTACTGGAGTGAACAGGAGCCCAGCATCAGTAAAAGCAACAACACAGAGAGGCAGATGAAGGTGCTCTGACTTAAAAGTGAGCCAGCATGCAAAGAAAGATACTGGAAAATGAAAGAGGTGTAGAGCAGAGCAGGCAACATGTGAATGGCAGAGGAAGAAGGTGGATGTAAAGTAAAGAATGAGCCCATTTTAAAGGAGAGAGAAAGAATTTCTGCTTAATGTCTGTTAGAGTGGCTTTTTCAAATGTATCCAATTCTTTGATTTTTTTTTCAGATGAAAAGAATATGACTTGAAAAGGTTCAGCTTTAATACCTCAAATAACAAGAAATGATGCTTTCCTTCACATTACAGTATAGTACGTGTCAGTCAGTTATTGCAATTCCTTTTTTACTTAGATCCAAACTAGTATAGTAAAAAATTTTTGTCTATAAATTAAATAATTTTAACATTTATTTTTAAATATTATCACATCTTGCTGTGATATGAAGCAGTCTGTAAGATGGCAGGCACATTAGTTCGGTACATGCTGTACACAGTTGGCTGGGATGTGTTTATCTGTCTGCACACAAAATTGCAGAGAAAGTAATCTGTAGGTCTGATCAGACCCCAAGGCACAGTCCACCTTGCAAGAGAGACGAAGAGAAACACAAGCGAGTGGGCTGATGGATGTGACTAAACTCCCTTCTTCAAAGCTCTATCAAACAGGCCAAACACATGGCGGAAACCTTCAAAATGGTGCCAGGACCCCTCCATCCCGTGAGATGAAAACAGCAATGAGTAGGAGGAGGAGAGAGGGGGAAGGAAGAACGGGGAATCAAAGAAGAAAAGTGTTGCTGGCAATCCCTAAAGCTTACAGTTTAAAGAAGAGGGGCACTTCGATTTTGTGGGGAGTGCCACCCTGACTGTTGGTCTGTGTGGAATGTGCAGAGCATAGAATGAAAGCAGTCCTCCAGATAAAAGAGGAACAATTTACCGCATGGCCAGAGCATCCTCTGAAACATGCAAGATGTGGGTGAGGAAACACTGGATGTGGAGGGTAATATTCTTGTGTAAAAGGAGCTTGATGGGTGAAGTTAAAAGAGGTAAGCTGTGTGGGCTGCAGACATCACAGGGACCAAGGAGTTTGGAGAGTCAATTAATCGAAAAGCTGCTCTTCCATCAAAACCCTCCTGTAATCTGAGCTATTTCTTTACACAAAGATGATGCTGAGGTTTGAATGATGCAGTTCTCTTTAGTCCTACTGTCCATCATTCACCAGAAACAAAATCAACCTGCTGCTCAGTATTTTAGCTTCCAAAATATTTCAGTCCACAGCCGTTGGACCAAGGACTCTCTGCATCCCTCATGTTGTTTCTCTGCACCACTTTTCCTTAAGTGTCGTAATTATGTAGGTAGAAAAGTCCAACTCTCAGCTGGTGTCTCATCCTCTTGGAGTCATTATGTATTCAACAAGAAAACAACAATGTGTCATTAGGCTTCACACTGAGGTTTAGGGGAACCAGTGAGGCCAAAGAGGCAAAAAGGAAACCTGAGCAGACATTCAGAGAGAACCGAGTCTCCATTTACTCAATCTTAAATTATGTTGAAATTCTGAGGTTTTCTAAAAGGCAGCAAAACCCAAAATATTCAGTGAGTTACATATTTTTTAATCTTTTAGTTCAAATTTAATAATTTCCATTTCCTTCACTGCCAATTTCACTACTTGGAGATGAGACTTGGCAGACTGGGCTGTGTGGTGGAGCAGTTGTTAGTACTGCTGCCTCTCAATGAGAAGATCCTGGGTTTGAATCCGGGCCAGGACCTTCCTGTGTGGAGTTTGCATGTTCTCCCTGTGCATGCATAGATTCTGTCTGGTTAGTTTTCACAGTCCAAAAAGCATGCAGGTTTTTGGCTACTTTGACTGCCCCAAGTTGTGTGTGTATGTGGTTGTATGTCCTGTTTTGAACTGTGTGGAGCATACCTCACCTCCTGCCCACCGACTGCTGCACAGAAGCACCAGTCCCTCCCATCTGACTGATATTAGAAAATGGATCTTTAAGTCCTAAAATGAGAATTCCATTTTGTTCTCTAGTTGTATGTCGTCAGCACATGAATAAGTTAGATTCTCTTTTGCTGGATCAGACACAGTTTCTATGCATGTAAATGAGAAAAATAAGATGAGTCGTGTTGGCCTCATCGGGTCAGACTGGAAGGAATAATTCGATGTCATCTGCATAACACAGAAGAGACACCATCAGGCCTTTTCCACTACCAAATAGCCACACAGCTTAACTCGGCTCAATCCTGCTCACAGTTCGGGTGGTTTTCTGTTACAATTGAGTAAAAGCTCAAATGGATGGGGTCGTCGGGTGGTCCGAGAGTCCAAAACGTATCGCTATGTGATTTGTACACAACACAAACACACCAATAGAAGACATGTAGCCTGGTAAAAAACAAGTCTTTGTTCTAGCTTTGCTTCATCCAGAAATGAGAAATGATCACTTGCTGGAGGCTCTGTTAAAGTAAACAATTGGATCTGATTTTACCCAATCACTAACATTTGTCCCTGATGTATGAAATGTGAATCTTGACCATGAAAGGAAGCTACCACTATGAAGCTTACTGGAAATTGCGTGCGCTTTGAACAACCATTCCTCACTGTAAAGACCAGGTGTAGGTGTTAGGAAAACTACCGTAAGAGGTAAGCGCGTGGGGAAATACTAACACAGGAGCACACCAAGACAGATGGGTAAAATATGGTAGTTTACCGGATGAAACAGGAGACTTGACAGGTATGGCAAGGATAGAAGTGTCAAACTGAAACTGAACCAAGCGATATCTTTTCCATCAATAAAATGTCTTAAACATTTGTCTTGGTCAAATTTTAACTGCTCAATACCTGAGTGTGGCCAACACAAACCGAATGACTTTGTTCACTTCCTCTGCTGCTGTTCCTCTGTAGGCTCTACAATTTTAAAATAGCGCAGAAAATCAACATCATCATTCAGAACTCCTCATTCTGTCTGCTGATTGGCCTGGTAGAAATTTAACCAGAGAAATCGAGGTCAATGGGAGAGATCACAGATGCAAGAGGGAAGGGAAATGAGAATCCAGGGGCTTTGCAGAGGAGGGTGATGGCCAGGCTGGAGGTCATGGAGGCTGTGTTAAACATTCAGCTTAGTCAGGATTCTCGCCTGACTCAGTTGCTGTTGTTTTTACAAATGGCAGGTTGGATTAGTGTAAGGGAGAGTCGGTCTTGTGATGCAACTCCACCAGTGTGATTCCACCCTGGTCAGTCAGAGGCCACCATACTTCTGCTGTTGTGTTTTCAGTGGAAAAGGGGCAGGAACAACGCAACTATTGCAAGTGGAAAACCCTTAGACACACTACTGGGAAAAGGACCACTTGTGAAGGAACAACCAGACCAAAGGAGATGATGTTCATTCTTGAGCCACCACATAAGGATGGCTCAGCAATAAATTTGTGTGAACCTGCAGACAGCAAGCAGGTATTGTTGAATGACACCTGACACTCAGAGCCCAGGACTCACAAGATGCTCTTCATGTCTGCAGGATGCATACTGGAGAAACTTGTTTTGTCGTATTCATCGCTTCATCCCCATACCCAAATGGTTTTGCTGCAGACGTCCATTGTCTTCCAATCCACAGGCGGCCCATTTCTGTGATGTTAGAAAGTCAACAGAATGTAATTCTCCCATGTGACACTGTGTGGAGTCTGCAAATCCCCCATTTGGGAAAGAGAGGAACAAATGGCTGTGCCACCATATGCACTCCTGATCAAAATTTGAAGACCAGTTAAAAATGGTAAGAACCTTCTTCTGGGTCTTAAAAAGGTTCTAAGTTCAAAGATTCAAATGTGAAAAGAAGAAATGAGAGTGAGATCAAAATAGACTGAGTTAGCATTTAATTTCAATCAACCATTAAGCATAGGCAGGTCAGCCATCTGGGTTGGGAACTAAAGTCCAACTACCTTCACAGTTCATCAAAGTATCTGTCACATAGAGATGAAGGTTGAGACTTAAGCTTAGAGCTTAAGTCTCAAAGCTTAAGATAGCCCTTACTTGAGGGGATTAGGCCTAAATGCTTGTGACAGGGTTTGAATGAGGCTGAGTATAATATGACCTAATATGTCATATGACCTTTTAAACAGTAGTAATAAAGTTCCTTTGAGATTTTCACTTTGTAGCAGACTTTCTCACTTGTTTTGTGCTGACTGAGCCCCTCCAGCACACATGACAACCCCAGCTGTGACTCTCTGTTTTGGATGTGCTTAACCTCCCCGTCCTGACTTTCCATTCCATTTAACTTGATCAGTTCATTAAGAAAATGAAGTGTGGGATCCTAATGAGGGGTTTTTAACGAGGGACATCAAATTGCCTCCTTGAACCCAGTGTTTAATCAGGAATGGAGAGCGCGGAAGAAGTGAGCGGCCAAAGAGATGAGGAGGCAGCAGAAAGAAAGAGGACTTCAGAAAACATTCATGCTTTTGGTTTTACTCTGAAGTTTTAGCTTCAACACTCCTATTTACTGAAGCGATATGTAACCTTCATACCTGTAGTTCTAATCACAGGTTTATGTCCGTTTATGGTGTGAATGTCACACTGAATTAGGGATTATAATTATGCATTTAAATGCTATGCTCAATATTTAATTCAAAGTGGGATAAATACAGTTATAAAATTACACAGACATATACATATACCCTATTACTTCTAGGTGACTCGTGTGTGTGTGTGTGTGTGTGTGTGTGTATGTATATATATATATATATATATATATATATATATATATATATATATATATATATATATATATATATAGTCTTATTATTCAGCTCATAAACTACTAAGAGCAAAGACCATTCTCAATCTATCCCTTGAAGTTAAAAAATAATCTCAGATTATGGGAAACCTCATGCTGTTTGTTTCCATAAATAAATGGAAAGGATCAACTAAAACTAGTTTGGCAGTGAGTTTGGTAATGTGGAGCTTATGTGTTTGTTGTGGTTGGTGACCCATGTTAAGGCTTAAAATTCAATAAAGATGTCTGAGGTTCAAGCCTGCGGTGGAACAACTGGAAGAAGATGGAACATCAGTGTCACCTAACTGGCCTTCACATGTGAAGGGTTAATGGTTTATAACAGTGTTTAGGGTAAATGACAAGAAACATATTTGGTGGAGTGGGGGTAGATTTTCAAATCTAATACCAGCTGCCAAACATACTCATGGCAGCATTATGCTGTGGGGCTGCTTTGCTGCCAGTACTGGAGCATTTCTAAAAGTGAATGAAATTGTTTTATATTCAGCTCAAATCAACAGCTACACGGATGAAACATTGATGCAACTGAGCCTCCCAAATCCCCAAAATAAGAACTGATTTTAAACCTTAGAATGAAAACTTTTTCTATTTGTCAAATTTTTATGAGCATAAAAATTCCAAAACCTTTCCAATCACTAAAATGAAACTGGAGATCTCTGAAACCAGGTAACAGGCTGGTGTGTTAGTATGCAAACATCCATCTGCATTATTAGCAAAGCTGTTTAGAGGAGTCTCTTTGGTCCATTAGTGAGATTCAGAAGAATAATGAACTCCTGGGACTGAAACTTTGTGTGCATGTTCAGCATAATCCATCTCTTTTTTTCCAGCTGGTTGCTTTGATAAACAACCTCTTATGAAAACTCTGAGGAGGGGCACCGGGCCAAGAATGAAGAGGCAGAGTGAAACCGTGCACACACGAGCGGACAGCAGAGAGCGAAAGCAAGAGTTCTCGTCTCTTAAACAGGAATAAGTTTGAAGGCTCATATTTCATTAAGTCCTTATTACGAGGTACTGTCGTCGCTACTGCAACGTGTTGTAATCTGTAAGCCATTACAGGTGGCTAAAAATAACTATGTTAACACACACAGCTGCCAAACCAACCGGCAAAATTTTAATAAACGTCACGTAAGTACCGCAACAATCAAATTTAATAGGCCTGAACCATGGCAACACTGCTATGCCCCTCACTGCAGTTTGCATAAAGAAAATGACAGTAAACCTAATAACAGAAGGATATTTGTTTCTTTTACATATTTAATTCATAAGGTGATGTTTTATTTAGAGCTCTGTGTTTGGCTCAGTATCACAGAGAGCTCTGCCGGGAGCAATCTGGGAGGAAACCACACAATAAGAGATGCAAATAGAGGTGATTTTAAGAAAAACAGGAGGGCAAAAACAAAACATCAACAGAGTCCACAAAAGATTTTAGCATCTCCCAACTTTGTGCCTCTTTGAGTATTTCCTACAGTAACCTCATATCTCTGACCTTTTATGGCAGGGGCACAACTACATATTATTCAGGTGATGCGAAAACATAAATCGGCACAAGAGACGAAAACACGTGAAAGGTAAAACTCGCAACATTTACATTTACATGTGCGCGAGGTGAAGGTGCGTAAGGGCGCAGTGAAGTGTATGCGAAGGCATCATCGGAGCGCCGCCCCCTCCAGACGGGGTTTTGACGCCCCCTCTGGTGCAGCGCCCCTATGCGTTGCATGCACTGCATACCCACTTTTTGTGCCTCTGTTTTATGGTAATAAAGTGGAGTCAGCACAGGAAGATGACACAAAATGAGACCTGGGAATAAAGCTTCATCTACCTCCCTCCTGTGAATGTAGTATGATGTGTGTATCATACTGGGTGAAGCTGGCCATATTTATGTATATGTATGCAAATAGCTAAAAGAGAAAATCTAGCGTTAGATTCTCATGAGCGCCTTCTCCATTGTCCAGTCTCACTCTGGTTCGGTTCTAGCCAGGTTTTTATTTCCTTTATTTAACCAGGTAAACCTCATTGAGATCTAGATCTCATTTTCAAGAGGGACCTGGGCAGAAGTCTGAAATACACAGCAACCTGGTTACAAAATGAAACAAAAGGTTCGGTGTGTCTCTATTGGCTGTGTGATCCTCACTATTGTGTGTGTGAATATGGCTGACTCAGGTCAACCTACAAGACCCATTTTGTCTTAAAATTCATTACTGGTCCAAACATAATGAAAACAGTTAAGGTTATCTGATCGGTTTGCTATACATACAAATCAGTCAGTATTGTTGCTTTTAATTTTGAACATGTGTAACCTTTTGGATTTACGTAACTCAGTTAAAAGATATACAACACCAACATCCAGACATGAACCATAGAAACATGATGTTCAGTACATGGTGAGCCTCAGCCTGTCCTACCCAGTCAGGTCACTCACCTGTTTCCAGTCAACCTGTTTACCTGTGGAATGTGTTCTTTGAGCATTCCGCCACTTTCCCAGTCTTTTGTTCCAACTTTTTTTAGAACATGCTACAAGTTGCAAAACATCTTCAACATTCACTAGTCATCAATTCCAAATGACTGAATATTTGCAAAACCAAACTAAAATTTTTCCATTTCAACATTAAATATTTTGTCTTTGTAGTGAATAGGTTGGAAAAGAATTTACAAATCATCATATTCTGTTTTATTTATGTCTTACGTAACGTCCTAACTTCACTGGAATTGGATTTGTAGATTAGAGCAATAATTTGTTAGAATGGCCCTATTACTCAAAAATAGGATGTATTTGTTTCAGGTAGCAGGGCCTGGCGCCATGGTAACAGACATTTCCTAAAAACAATGTAAGCAGGATGAAATGATGTGGCAGGAAACATATCTGTCTCTGGAGTCTCTTCTGTTTATTAAACATTTCCAACAACATCATATCTTGTCGTCTTTTCTCATAACCATTATGCCAATGTCATTCTCTTTGTCAAAGCAGCACAGTTTCTGTTTCTGTCATATTAGCAATTCCATTAATGACATTTGTGCATAGGTACAGCACCTCTCTAACACATCAACCTCACAGTTCAACTTCCACATCTTATCCATATTATTATATAAACAATATACAAATCCATGCTGACAGAAAGACAGATATCTATATAATATATATACCGTATTCTCCGCGCTATAAGACGCACCTAAAAACCTTCAATTCCCTCAAAAGCCGACAGTGCGCCTTATAATCCAGTGCGCCTTATATATGGACCAATATTGAGCCACAACAGGTCTAGCAACTACGGTAAGCAGCCGCCGAAGAAGTGCGCAGTGCATGCTGGGATAGTTGTCAGAACGCTGGTTTGTTAATAAAGTTTGACTGACCTATCTACCTACTGACCGTCTAGAATCAGGTCGTCTCCATGAACATGCTGTGCGCGAACGGAGAAGGGTGACCATTGTCCGGCCACACCCCGGTCCAGTCGGAAGGCTCTCCTCGCTGACTGGAGTTGGACTGTTTTGTTGACATTTACGTTAGTGCAGCTCCATCTAGTGGATGCATAACGTAACTCCAGCCTCTACTGTAGCGTCTATTCTATGCGCCTTATAATGCGGTGCGCCTTTTATGTGAAAAAAGTTTTAAAATAGGCCATTCATTGAAGGTGCGCCTTATAATCCAGTGCGCCTTATAGTACGGAAAATACGGTATATTGATTCAACTCAAGTAGCATGTTTGAAAGTTCTGAAGAAAATATCCAAAGTACAATTCAAGAAAATTCAGAATAATGATGTATTCATCCACAATTGTTTTATCAGCACAGCCATTTTTTACATTTTGTATGTAAATTTAAATAAAAACTATGACATAACTTTCTATACCACTGCAGCAGCTTCTGACCCTTTTAATACATCATAGCTGAAAAGTACTACTATCACCATTTTCTCTGTTGGTAAAATAAACTAAGGGGCTTCACATTTTATGCTGCTGAGTTGGAATTGTGCTGCAAGTTAAATTTCAAAATGCTCGACGATGTGCGACCTGTGGAGACAATATTTGAAGATTTATTTTATCCTTCAGGACTTTCTCTCATGGATGACTTCTGGTCATTCAGGTCTTCTGGATGCAATGCAGGAAAAGAACCAGAACCAAACATGGAGAAGCAGCATTCAGCTTCTATGCACCACAAATCTGGAACAAACTTCCAGAAAACTGCAAAACTGCTGAAACACTGAGTTCCTTTAAATCCAGACTATAACGGCCTGATTAGAGCTGCTTCAGAACCATCAAAAATGAAACGCTGACCAACATGTTTGATGTGTAATGATGATTTTTAACAATGGCACTTGGCAAAATGTAATGTCTGGTTTTTGCAACTGCTGACTGTTTATGATGTTTTCATGATGTAAACATTTTGACGTGATGTGTTGCTGAAATGTGCTATAGGGATTGATTGATTGATTGATTGATTGATTGATTGATTGATTGATTGATTGATTGATTGATTGATTGATTGATTGATTGATTGTAATGGTTGCAGGAGACTCCTACTAATAATTAGGCAAATGTCTGAGGCTGAACATCTGAACATTTTGTTCAGATGTTACAATCTTTTAAGAAAGTGAAATCCAGAAGGAACAGGTTGCTGTGAGAGATTGTTTCAATCTACAATTCATTTCTCATTTCATAGCCAAAATAGATCCACATGCAGAAAAAAACATACTCATGTTTTCTTCGTATGGTTGTAACAACATACATCTGTGTTTCTTAGGGTTCCGTTTCCATGTCTCTGTGCACGTCAGCAGCAACTATAGTATGCACTTGTAGAATAATCAGCAGCTACTTGTGAAGGCTAAACTCAAGATGTTATTCTCAGGGGGAATCTAAGTGTTAAACAGCAACACAGCCTTGATGATTGCATTCACCCTCCTCAGCATAACCCCATGGCCACATGCACAGGCTATTACTCTTCTCCCCTGACACTTGCTGACAGCGAATTGCCCCCACTTTTCCCCAGCACAAAGGAACCCACACTGCACCTTTAAATGCATCTTCAGTGTGCTAATACAGTCCACACATTGATTTGAGCTGGTTCTGCCCTCACAGCCCGTGTAGCAGAGGCCTGGGGTGAAAAGAAGGAAGGTGGGAGGTGAGGGGGGGCAGAATGATTCAAAGATAAATCAAGAGATGTGAAGGGCGGAGAGGTGATGGGTTAAGTACTGCAAACAGCAGCAATACACTGGAGTGTAGAGGCAGAACAGCATGGATGGAAGCATGTCAGTCTTACCAGAGGAGACAGACGTGATGAAATGAGGCCATGAAGGAGCAAGGAGGGAAAAACAGATGGGGAACAGCAACATGCTAGTCCATCTCCCCCATGGCTCCCATCCAACGCTTTTAGAGTGCACTGCAACTGCGTAAAGATGTCAAGCGGAAAACGCAGAACGATTATAAGACTCTGTGAGGGGCTGGGAGTGGCTCCGTCCCTGGCATTGCTATGGAGTCACACCAGGTCTTCAGAAAAACACTCTGATTTTCCACTTTTCACCATCAATTTACCACACAGGATCCAGCCAGAGCAGCACACACAAACTCAACTCACTTTACTGAGCACAAGTCATGAAATTCTGTGTAATCCGAACACCACTGACTCTGGTGTCCTTGGCTTTACCTGGTTGTTTTTTGATAAGATCCTCATCAGTGGCAGGAGTAGAAGCAGATCTCCTAATTTAAGTCATCTTGGTAAAGAAAGAGCTCAAATAAGAGTAGCGGCTAGAACAAATGGGAATTATGGGTCTGAAAAATAATCATTTATTTCACAAAACTTGAAACGTACATTTGCTTTACTGACCATAAAGGAACAATAAATTTTTTTAAGTTGGTTCAAAGAATCATTTTTTTGTGTGCCTCCTTGGTTCTTCCTGTTGTGCTTTCATCCTTAGTCTCTGGCTAGATGAGCTCCATGAATGAGATCAGATTCACAGATTATATATAATAATAATAATAATAATAATAATAATAATAATAATAATAATAATAATAATAATAATAATAATAAAGGTTTCACTGTTGCTTTTATGATGGTGTACAAGTTTTATGACCTTAATTCTTAAAACAAGTTCAAAAATTAGTTCAGAAAACTGCTCACTTTTACATGTAAAAATTTGTAAAGATTAATTTTGTGCACATAAAAAATACATAAATGTCTTTTAACAGATTCATTTGAAAAACTCTGTATTTCTGATGCTGTTTGATAAACATTAGTTTCTCTCAAAATTCAGCCGTTTAGGAACCTAATTACCATATTTATGCCTCAAATTGGTGCAGATCTTCTGCTCCTACATTTGCATATAAAAGGATGAGTTATTTGACAACTAAAAAGCCTTAGCAAACTTTCAAAACATGAAACTAAGATGTCGAATTAAAGAAGATGAAATATTTTATTTCTGCTCTTTAATCTTAACTGGACCAAAATGTTGTGAACTGATCAAATGCAACGGAATACATCAGCTCTGAATATTCAGAATAAGAGGAGTAACAAGAGTTAAAAATATGATAAAAGCAAGGCAGAATGTGGCTGATGAGATGAGACCTCTGCTTTGTGCTTCAATGGGAATTAATGGCTGTTTAATATTTGATACAGCTTCAGTGGAGAGGATGAGACAGAGCCGAGAATATGGAGCTGTGTGTTGGCTGTGGCCCATAGTATCAAAACAACCATAATCTCTTGGTTAACCTACCTAACAAAGTCATCCAACAACGCAGAGGCTTCCTGTTTGGTAGAAGATGACTGGTGAGCGCTCCACACCAAACTGGTCAACTTTCCTGAGAGGTTTTTGTGACATCAGATGCACAGAGTCAAAGAGTAAAAAAATGGGTGGGGCTGAGGTGATTGACCCTTTGCAACTACATCACCTACTCATGTTGTAAGTGAGGAATGGGAATACTGAACTGCGATTGTCTTCCCAAGCTGTTTTTGCCGGTGTAGTCATGGCTTAGTTGCTCATGTCTGTGGATGTAGCACACCTAGTTAGGGCTTATAGACAGATTTTTACAAAAGGTTTCCATAAAAACCAACCCAAAACTTCTCTCTGAGGTGTTAGTTGATTTGATCAAACCGCTGACTTTACCTGAATTCACACCACATGGTTTATATCACTATGTGGGCCTTTCCCTGTTAACCATAGCAGACTGAAGTGTACAAAAGTTTAGATGCTGAGCAGTTTGTTTTCATACATGGTCAGCTACATGCTGGTGGGGCGTTTTCTCCATGGTTACCAGTGATTAGACACACACCTTCTCCATAGTGCAATATTTGATCTGGTCTTACTGACTTATGAAGTACATGAACATTAACAGTAATGGCATTCAACACATAATCTTGAATGGGATATGTGCAGAATTACAGTCCAGCTGTTTAGAATACATAATTCCACTGTGTTAATGAGGTCTGTCCATCACCAAAAGCTCATTATCAAAAACAGACATTAGCAGGCTGTTATGGCTGAGTGGATAATACAGATTAATATCAGAAACAACTCCTATTTATCAGTAATATCCATCCTTGAATCTTTTTTTCCATTTAAATCCATTCTAGTGCTTGTACTTGAAAGTCAGAAAGGGCCCCAGACAGGGGAGCAGCTGGGTAAAGGCTGTGTTGGGGTCCTTCAGAAGGTCGGGGTCAGTGCGATGCTCCAGGCAGTCAGGAGAGAAGGCAACGAGCCACCTCCACTGCTCCCTGTTTTCCTCTCTGTCTTGGCCTCCCCCATATCCCCTTAACAACTCTTCCTCATTTTGAACTTTTCTTCCAGTCCCAGGCAGCACCTTCGGTCCAGCACCACCTCTTCATGGTGAGAGGGAATCAATAGTGCTCAGGTCTGCGTGGTGGAGGAGGCATTGATTGTTCAGTCCCTTCGACAGCCCTTCCTCTGTCTGTTCAGAAAAGCCTGAGGGCAGGAAGTTTTAGACTTGTTTTTATATCAGGCAGACATTTATCTAATTTTGGATCTCCAGAGATGCAAAGAGTGAATTTTTACACTCTTTCCTCCTCGCTGAATTCATCCAGGGAACCACCAGAGGCCTCCCGTCACCAAGCAGAGCAAATTATTGCTGAAAATGACCCAGAATGTAATGCTACTGGTAATCACTGGATTGTTGCCTTAATCACTGAGGTGCTGCCTTGGAATGAGGAATGGCACCGGGGACTGGAAGCCTGTGTGAAGCAGTAGGTTAATTTTTCTGCAATTTAAGGTAGCTGGGAAATGACTAATGCTTCTGTGGACAGGATGGAGCTATGGGAGGTGCTCTCAGCTAATGGGGGGAACAAAATATCACCACATGCAACATGGCATTAAAGAGGGGCATGGCGAAAAGCGGTGCATTAAAAGTCAAGATTGGTTGCAAAGATACTAGTGTAGGACTTATTCTTCAGAGCTTCATTTAGTGTTGCTGAGCTCCTCGTGGTGGTTCAGTGCCGCCAGAGGCTCTGGGGAGGGACGCTGTGGAGCTTTCATTTTACACAGCCTCTCTTCTCTGCTGCAGACCAGCAAGCTAAATCGGTCAGGGAGTTATTTACATTTTATTGGACAAAATAGAAAAGTAGAAGTGAATAAATGTATTTTTTTAAAGGCAGCTGCTGCAGCATAAACACTACTTATGTTGTTGCTTTGCTAGTTCTACTCAGTCTTTGACACCTCTTGGCAGCAAATACTGCCATCAACAACTGGGAAAAATGGGCAATTCGGGGGGGGGGGGTTCCATAGCTGAATTCCCTGCAAGCCATCTTAGATTATGTTTTTTAGCATGAATGGTCTTTTTAAGGTCATATCACAGCATCTCGATCAAATTGAAATCCAGAATTTGACTAGGCCACTCGAGAATATTCATTGTAGTTTTAAGCCAATCGGAGGTCGACTTGAAGTTGCATTTTGGATCGTTGACCTGCTGCACAACCCAAGAGTCCTTCAGCATAAATTCTCTGATGTCCAGACATTCTCCAAGATTTTCTGAAACAGAGCAGAATTCAGCAGCATGTAGTCACCGACCAATACACCGCCATCACCATCATCATCATCATCATCATCATGAACTGCTTGAGTCTTACAACCCTGGTTGGACCAAACATCAAACCATGACCCAACTTTTGAAGTAGTCTCGCGCCGCTTCCAAAAGAACTCTGATGCGGTTCACTTATGGTGTGAAAACCATAAGTGAACCAATCCAAAGCAACTACAGCTAACACACACCTTTATGGACTTCATGAGCCACCGTTGCTGATCACTACGGTAAAAATGAGCCTTTCAGTGTTGCTAACACTGATACTATATGTACTAACAGGGCTTAAATTGTTCCTGAAATATGCACATTACTTCCAAAATTTGTTTTTTCTGGGTTTGTGCTCCATTATTTCTGTTCTGTGATTGTTACCTGGTCGACTTTGTGTAGAAATTACTGCAAAAAAGCATGATGTGAAAGCCAACCACACCAAATGAAAAAACTAAAAGTTTTTACTCCAGACCAAACAAGTAGACCAAATACCTTTCCTGGAGTGATTAAAATTCTTAGAAATGGCTCTGTCAAAGACTTGTTTCTCCTGTTTTTAATTTCCTTAGTATGGGTCATGACATGTTAATTTTTTTGAATCTTTTCACCTACTTCATGTTGCAAAGAGGTTCTACTCAGGTAATATTCATGTGTGGTTTGTAACACTGAGTACAGCTTTGTTTGAAGGGATTGTTCTTATTGAAATATGGTTGTTGATCTGAAATATTGAGGAGTGACAAAAAGAAAAGAAAATCTGTAGGAAGTTATTTCTATAACCCGTCTTATGACATGCTGTGTCTGAACACTCCTTTGCTTCAGCTGTTTTAATCACAGCATCGGAGTAGCACTAATGCATCTGTAAAGTTCCAGTGTCACTCTAATGAAGAAGTTATTTTTCTATAAATAATGTAATAGTTCTTCTCAGTCAGCTTCAGACCATCGTTTCTTGCTTCCAGTGTATTATTATCATTTTCAGCTGAATCAAAACATCCTGAATTGTGGCTGAGAGGTGAATCAAATCACATTGAATCAGAGCTAGCTGCTCATGTATATTTCGTGCATCAGATCAGCGGTAAAGCAGGAAAACCCAGTTCTGATGAAAACACTTGAAGAAACTGGATGCATAGTGAAGATGATATTTATGACAAAGAAAGTAAATTACAACTATACCTTCCACATGTTTGATTTTAATAAAAACTGTGATATTTACTGGATATGTCTAAGATGCCATTCAAGACAAAGCAATGTATGGTATAACATTTACCAGGATCATGTGACGAAGACCCAACCAATAGCCTATCCATATGTTTTCATTTCATCATCTGTAGCCATAAAGTTAGTTAGATATCCAGCATTTATTATGCCTGCTGCAAGATTTTTGGATTTTTATTTTGTACTACTTTTGTAGCACACAGTCCCTCTCATTAGACATGCTTAATGTGCTTAATTCTGAAGTTTGATGCCTATTGCAATGGACCAGCTCAGACTTCAATGCATATAAAAAGCAACAAGTCATTTATTTCTCATGTAAGCTTAAAACAGATATCAGCGACGCTTTTTAAAGCAGCTAAATGAAGTGGTTTCTTCAAATGGTAGTGGTGACATTGGTAGGAGTTTGTCCTGCAATCAGTAGGCTGCAGGTTTGATTCCCACTCTATCTGCCTCTGTTGTGTCATTGGGCAACACACTTGTATGGCAGACTGCCCCTGACTGCCATCAGTGTGTGAATGACTGAATGTAGTGAGAAGCACCTTGAGGTCTGTATGGACTTGATGAAAGTGCTATTCAGATACAAGCCATTTACAAACACTTTCTTTATTAAATATCTAAATTAGCATTCCTTCCACACACATAGTTCCACTTGAATTGGTTAGAAATGTAGAAAAAAGTCAGATTTATTCCATCAACCTTCACAGATCCGCTCCTTATTGACAAGCTCACAGAAACACTTCCTACAGAGAGCCGTACATGTCGCCCTTTCATTCCAGCAGAATCTGGGTCATATCGCTGCCATAGATGTGAGGGATGGTAATTCTTCAAAACTTTCTGTTGCATCTATAATTCAATGTGAATCTCATTGTTTCTTATTTCTTTATATAGTTATGTTTATACAATTCTCAGTTGAGAACCTAACTAATGCAGAAATACTTTGGTTTGTACATTTTGATGAAGTGAGCCTCTTGAAATTTGCTGGACTTTGACCCTGATCATGTTTTTTATCTTTGGGTTTTATGTTAAATGGTGCAACATCCAAAATAAAACCTCCATTTTGCTCTGTGCTGTCTCATTGGAGACTTAAATTCAGAATAGATCTGCTTTATTCACTTCATGAACAATTTGAAAAAATCATACATAGAAAACTTGAATTTGTCTGCTCTTTTTATCACAACTTTAGTAAATTCCATGTGTGAGCCTTATGAACATCTGCTTTTTCACAAATTCAGTCGTCACCATCCAGATTCAGCTGAAGCTGCAGCATAAACAACTTTCACCATATTGCATATCTATGCTTTGCATGTCAAAAGCAGGAAAAACATGCAAATGCAGTTTTAAGTTAATAATGCTCCAGGATTGAACTCCTACGCATCTGTCACTGCAGCATACAAAATTTGATCTCCAGCTGAGCTGCGCCGCCTCATGCTGCCACATGAGCTTCACAGTCTGAGAGACGTGGTGCATTACTCATATATGTATCACTACTATGAACCATAGGCAAGTCAGAGACTATTTAAGGGTAGTCAGAGCATTGATATTTAATCCCAACATGGTTGTTTGATCAGTGAGGTGACAATAAGTGAACAGATGATGCAGCAGGACACTGAGTTCTACAGCCAGAGTCCAACAATAAATTCACCAGTCTGTGATCCAGAATACTCAGAGATGGCTCAGCCAGTTTGGGCTAGAAGGGAAACCTAAAACCAACACCAGGGAGCATTATATGAAGAAACTCATTCTTTGTTTGTGTAAAGAGAGCAATTAGAAGTCATCAGGGAGAAAGGATAAAATCTGCTTTGGTGATTTCTGAAGTGGCTGCAGGTGAGTTGTTGAGGAATAAATCAGGTGATGACATGGCAATCTGAGACAAGACCAGAGAGATAAAGACTGACGGAGAGTATGACGGACGACAGAGAAGCAAATTAAAGATACAATATAAAAAGAAGAGTGCTGGAAAGAAAGAAATCTGGCAGTCACACAACACAGACCAAACCCACAGATTTCTATATCATCACCTTCCTGAAGGTGATGATATAGAACTCAGTGTTTACCAAAAGTCTTTTTTTTTTTTTTTTCTTTTGCCACAATCATGTTTGGCAAAAAGTGACCTAGGCCATTATTTTAGGAAGGTCACAATATGTATAGGTGTATAACATATGACTTAGCCAATACAAGACTTCACGATTCAAATGACAGAAATGGCACCCCAGCACCTCCACAATGGGGCCGCACTGGAGCAGCTTTGTGTGTGAGGGGAGCGCCAGCAGGAGGGGGGAGTTGAGGAGTGGAGGGTCTCTAATCAGTGCCATGCCTCTGTTATTGATCAAAAAATGACACCAGTTCAAGTAAAAAGTTTTGGTTATAAAGCCTGCTTCTTCAATGATTCATCATGATGTTCCTGATCAGGAGTTGCACCGTCCAAAGCAGCAGTCATGCTCAGGTAACTGGTCACCTTTAAATGCTCTTTGCTATGAGTCTGTGCATGCATGGTGGCTTGGCCTTTGTCTCTCCTTGTTGCTTTGATGACATGATGACATGAGCAGAGTGTGACTGCTGGAGACAGGCAGCATCCACCTAATGGAATCTAGTGGACGGACGGACAGAAGGACGGATAGACGGACAGAAGGACGGATAGACGGACAGAAGGATTGCACCTTCCCAGACGGATGAGAGCAGGCTGCTTCTTTCAAAGTAGCTCAAATAAAACATTTTCCTTATATGGAAATTTAGCCTTATTGCTTGACTTGAGTTTCATGTGTGGGAGAGGAGTTCAGGCATGGAGCTGCAGTGCCACCTAGTGTTTTAATAAAGAGCAACACCTAATAAATTAAATACCACAGGACCTGAACAGACTACAAGTTGTTAATCTTTATATAATTGGCCGCTCAGTGGAACATCACTAATTAATCAAAGTGATTTCCATTGCAATTGCCTTTCACCATAAAATTGAATTTTCATTCATTTGGGGCTTTGTTTGGCCAGTATTCAAATTGAGTGATAAGTTCTCCTGTCTAATCTGCATTAGTTAATATTAGCTCACAAATCCAAGTTTTAAAAGTGTATGCATGATGAGACACACAAGTTAGATCCCTACTTACAGCACTTTTAGGAGGATAAGAGCCCCGCTCAGGGTAATAACCTAGAAATATTACTGAGGCTGGACAAATCAGCCTCTTACAAAGCCTCTCACTCTCTCACACACACACACATGCAAACACACACACTTCTGCTTTCTCAGCAAGGCTTTGTCAAACGAGGTGCAAAACTGCTGAGGAAATGGTGTGCTGTGTTTCAGGTCTTATCATAGCTCATACATTATATGTCGATGGAAGCGCAAGTCATAACCTTTCTTCTCACATCTCCATATAGTGTGATATCAGTGCTGAGCAGCAACTTCTATTTCTGTTATGCATCACTGGGGTACTTTTGTGCAGCCCGCTATATAACTTCTGCATTTACTCCTTATCGACTTGCAATGAAGATTAATTACAATCCATGAGGACTGCCCTCCTTCTCTTTAGGCAGCAAACTCCAGTTAAACGCTGACTGAGGCTGCTGGGGAAAAAATGGATATCTTTCACAACATACAAGGGAAACTACATGTCCCAGCTGACAAAGCAAGCACCTTTGTTCAGTCCATAGGAACCTTGAGCCAGCTGTTTTTGTAAATATTCTGAAGCATTTTCACATGTGGAAATAAAAAAGTAGCAGTGTTTCTCAGGAACCTATCAGATCAGATCACCTGATTTTATTCTCAGTACATTTAAAATTTCATCATGACAAAAAGAAAAACAACATTTTTTTCCCTACCTTTTTTTTTATACCTTAATATATATATTTTTAATGGAAATTGGAAAAAAATCCTGACACAAAGGATCATAATTCATGCATGAAAGGGTTAATATGACTGAATATGATAATGACTTTGTGCTAGCTGTTGAAGGGAAAATAGTATTCCTAATTAGGTTACATGCAGATTACAGTTAAAGATTTAAAGAAATAGATCTAAAGATTTTAACCAATTGCGTGTAGTATAAAGTAAAAAGGAATTGATTTTATTTCTGCTACATTGTGATATATTGAAGTTTGTAAATAAAAATATTTTGTTTGTCTAAAATCCTTGCCCTGCGTTTTATTGTAATCATAATTATCTAACTGAAGTCAAATCACCAAGTCATTCACTGATAACGACATTTAGAGAAAAACGTGTACTTATTCTGTACGGGATAGATACCAAAACTCCCAGCATCACACAAACCTACCAAGCATGTTTCTGATTGTCATCTCTTTAATACATTCCAACTGCTGTCATGATTCATTAGAATATCCATGTGGCAGAAAGAAACAATAATGTGAAAATCAATTTATAGATATGTAAAAATAGTGACTTCTTGGGAATAATGTTATTTTACTGTGTAACTAATTGGTATAACCTGTGAATGATCACAGACTCACAAGACAAAGCGGCTCCTCAAAATCTGCTGCTCTTAATGGAAATCGTATTAGTGGCAAAATAGTGCAGACTGTGACTATAATGACATCTAGTGGTATAAATTGCAAATAACATTCCCTGAACTACTAATGTTCCTCAAAGGATGTTGGGGTAAAAACTGAAAAGACTTTTTCAGGTTTGTTTGTTGCTCCTGAAAAGTTTATTCCAAGGTATTAATAATCTTGTTTTCATTATTTCTGCATTACACTGATGATAATACTGTTTAGATCAACTACGTTTTCACGCGGCCAATGTAATGCTTATTTTCTGAAACCTTCAGAAACAGAAATCTCATCTCACTCAGTGACTCTCACACATAGATGCAGGTTTGGACCAAATCAAAAACCTGATTCAATAAATCATACGAGCTATTTCTAACTGTAACCAAGTGTCTTCCTCTTTTTCTGACGATACAACTTTTATTTACACAATTGTTAAATGATAGTTAATCTGTTTTTTTCAGCAATTATTAGCTTTGTCCAAAGGTTCTGAGCTGGTATCTAAGGATGTTTTCTCTTTGATACCCAGCCTCATTTTAGGTAGCACACACAAAGTGATTGACAGCGCTAAGACCCATCGCAGGGCTCTGATTGGTTACTTCTAGTTAACAGTGGGAGCACTTGGAGTAGTTGATTTTTTTTTTCACATATTATGTGTTTCATAGTGTCATGACATAGTGACAGTTTCAACAAATATATAAAAAAAAAAAAAAAAAAAAAAATTGTAAAAGCTACTTACTGTTGGGTACCAGGCTAGTGGGTCTGCTGAGTTCCTTTTCAGATCGTCCACCAGAGGGCGCCTGATGAGAGCGGGTTCTTGGAGGGCGTGCCGGCAGGTCCTAACCAGACGCACCTGTGGGGAATCGTCATCTCCTCGTGGAGAATATGAGCCACTGGCCGCCAGCACATCTTCGCCAGAGTGTTTGCCTGAATTGGTACACTGAGCCCTCAAGAGTTTACGCTGAGTACACTAGCAGATATTCGAGTTGCTTAGAGATCTAACTTACCCTTGTGATCTTTTTCCAGGACTCCTTCAAGTGCCTTCAGGAAATCCCGAGTAGTGATGGGCAAATGAAGCTTTCCGGCCCTTTGCTTTGCAAAAGGGTTCATTACTTGATGCGTCATTCATCACTCACTAGTGACATCTGCTGGTGAAACTGTAACAGCTTTGTCACTCAGTTAGATCATACTTTCAAAAATTTGTAAATGCAATATTGTCACAAAGTTTTTATCAAACTCATATTTAGTAACAGGAGAATCAATTAAATCATATTTAATTATGTTTTAATTTTTAAAATGATTTGTAGCCAATCTAATCCTTGACCACAGTGGTTGTGTTGGGTTTTCTTTTATGTCATGGACTTATTTGACAATGAAGATATGTTGTTTACTGTATTGGGAATTGAGTGATTGTTGAGGTAGACTGAATACTTTGAGTGAAAAACTTGCTTCCTGACAAACAGAATTTGTTTAAAATGATCTCTTCTTGGAAGTTCTAGTTCTGGTTTTTAACAGTACAAATAAAGTTTGCCTCTTCCAATGGTTTTTAGTCTGTTTTTGATGTGTGAATCTGATGTATCTCCTGATCAAACAAAAATAATAAAGAACTGTTCAGATTTTAGGTTTAATTGTTTTTATTTAGGAACAGGACTTTTTTCACTGTTTCAGGTTTTAGACAGTTTCTTCGTCGACAGGTGACCTCCCCCGCCTTGGAAAAAACTTGTTCACAAGGTACTGATGATGCAGGTGAACAGAGTAACTTCAGTGTCATACAGTACACATGTTTCTGTGTATGCCAATACTCCAAAGGATCTTCATATCTCCTTAGGTTCATATCGCTCCACTTCAACAATGGCATCTGCTGTGGCATTGGAGCTATGCCTCTTCTGGTCCACTGCAGAATCTAACAGAGACCACAGTTCACCTATAAATAACAAAAAAAAATCATTATAGATAATACACACCAACAACTGAAATACACAAGAAATGTCACAAGAAAATAAAAAAAAAAAAGAAAACACAAGATTTGCTGGTGCCTTCTCCTGCATCTGCTGAATCCTGCAGCTGGTTACCTTCATTGTTTGCAATTAGTGCAGAACATTCTGCTTTCAGCCGCCGTACTGCATCTTGTGCCTTGCTTTGACTGACAAAACCAAGAGTTTTGAACCTAGGGTCCAGCAATGTGGCCATTGTAATGACACTTAATTATTCAATATTTGCAATTTGTTCTTTGACACGCCTCAATAGGTTTTCAGACAGAAGTCTTGCAACATCATTTTTTATATTTGACACCTTTGTAAGCACTGCATGGTGTAGCATGTTCATTAAAGGTATAACCTTGGATATTGACACCCTTTTCTCTTCAGAGAGCTCTGAAGTTGCTTGGAAAAATAGGAACAACACCGGTAACGATTCCTCAATTACCTCATAATCCTGAGAAGTCAGAGGGATTATATCAGTTTTGAGTGTTGTGAGGGCTACAGCCACAGGTTCTTTTTGTTGAAACAGACGTTCCAACATAAGGTAAGTGCTGTTCCAGTGTGTGTCCGCATCAATTATGAGCTTTTGCAACTGTCTTCCCATCTGTATTTGAATCCCTTCTAGCTTTTCTTTACCTGTGGTGCTTGAGTGAAAATATGCCACAATTCTTTTAGCCTTTGTGCGGATGTCACAGAGGGCAGGGATCTGGTCAGATGATTTTCGGACTAATAAATTCAGTCCATGAGCAATGCAAATGGAGTGCCTGATCTTTAATGCCTTAGCACATGCAATCATGTTAGCTGCAGCATCAGTCACCAGACAGTTCACCTTATCAGTAATTCCCCACTCCGCCATGTGATTATGCACCACCCTGGCCAGATTCTCAGATGTGTGAGTGGAAGGGAAATGCTCCACTCCAATTAATACAATGCCCAGTTTGTCATTGGGATCAATAAAGTGGCATGTTATGGCCAGGTAAGCCTCCATATTCATGGAGGTCCACATATCTGCGGTCAGGCTGACGGCAGACACCTTTTGGATGTCTTCTTTGGCTTTTTCTTTTGTAGTATTTCTCTTCCACCATCTTTTTCAATGCCTGAAATGAAAAGCAAAATAATTCATTTAAATAACTGAAATGATTTCCATTTACCACATTAGCTGGTATGTTTGACACATATAAACCTTTCTGGTAGGAAGAACATAGGTTGGATCCAGCAAATGAATGAGCTCCCTGAACCCCTCATCCTCTACTACTGAAAAGGGTTGGGAATCCTTTACAATCAAGTTTACCACAGCCTCATCTA
>NW_015114127.1:41544-42535 GCF_001443285.1 Poecilia latipinna
CTTTTGCAACTGTCTTCCCATCTGTATTTGAATCCCTTCTAGCTTTTCTTTACCTGTGGTGCTTGAGTGGAAATATGCCACAATTCTTTTAGCCTTTGCGCGGATGTCACAGAGGGCAGGGATCTGGTCAAATGATTTTCGGACTAATAAATTCAGTCCATGAGCAATGCAAATGGAGTACCTGATCTTTAATGCTTTAGCACATGCAATCATGTTAGCTGCGGCATCAGTCACCAGATAGTTCACCTTATCAGTAATTCCCCACTCCGCCATGTGATTATGCACCACCCTGGCCAGATTCCCAGATGTGTGAGTGGAAGGGAAATGCTCCACTCCAATTAATACAATGCCCAGTTTGTCATTGGGATCAAAGAAGTGGCATGTTATGGGCCAGGTAAGCCTCCATATTCATGGAGGTCCACATATCTGCGGTCAGGCTGACAGCAGACACCTTTTGGATGTCTTCTTTGGCTTTTTCTTTTGTAGTATTTCTCTTCCACCATCCTTTTTAATGCCTGAAATGAAAAGCAAAATAATTCATTTAAATAACTGAAATGATTTCCATTTACCACATTAGCTGGTATTTTTGACACATATAAACCTTTCTGGTAGGAAGAACATAGGTTGAATCCAGCAAATGAATGAGCTCCCTGAACCCCTCATCCTCCACTACTGAAAAGGGTTGGGAATCCTTTACAATCAAGTTTACCACAGCCTCATCTAGCAGTAAGACGCATAAATATAAAACAATTGAAATGACACATTATTATACTGAGATATGATATGAATGAAATAATTTTAAACACATAAAACAATGTCATACTCTGGCTGGTGTCTCCTGTGTTTAAGTGTACTTATTTTTCATTACAGGGCTCTGTAATGTCTGATCATTGATGATGTGTTGTTGTAGACAGAGCCGTGCAGAGACCACTAGAGGGGCAGGTGCTCAAAAAAAAGGCACATCTAACCGCATTCTAGGACAGAATATGAA